>NC_142117.1:300000-422500 GCF_056152115.1 Neolamprologus brichardi
TACTATCAGTGGATACCTCTGTACCCAGGTCAGCCTTGGTCTGTTCGTCTCATGTGTCGGTTCACTTTCATCGTCTACGTTTGACGATGCAACAGTAGATATAACATGTGAAGATTGTATTTGTCTGAAATAATGACACGATGTGCAGTTTGTTGATGTTGTTAAAGAAATGCTTTCTTAAATGTGTCCTTCCCCATGTAGCCGATTACATCAGCATCTCCAACAGACCATGTGACCTGCAGTGTACCACCATCAGTGGTGAGCGACAGCTGCTGGTTCCTGCCCACGATGGCACCTCCTGTCGGGATACTGAAAACCATGGCGTGTGTATCGAGGGGATGTGTCAGGTAACCAACCAGAAAAAGGAAAATACACTCGTTAGCTGCTTCGTTAGCTTGCACGCCGTGGTGTTCATTCAACAAGGCGCTCAGACTTTTTCGTCTACTTTGGCAGGATGGCACAGTTGCTGCAGCTTTGCGGTCAGCATTGTCATGATGTTCCACTACATCCCACAGCTGCTCTGTCAGACTCATGTGCTCGTCATGCATGATGCTTTTAATTTACCGTCATGATTCCTCAGGCAGTCTGAGATGATATGAGCTGTTTGACGTGGTTCGAGTATCTGTTAGAGGAGGGTAAACTCTGCAGAGGTGGACGCAGCTGCTGTCAGTACTGAGGCATGCTGGGAACAGCCTTCACCTTTCAACACATGGTTTCACTTCACTATAAAGAAGTTCTTTGTATGTTCTGCCGTCGCTGTAGTAGGGGGGAGCTAAAGGAGCTGACATTCATGACCTTTCTTCTTGAACCCAGATGTGGGGCAGCTGACTGCCCTGTTGGGCTCCACGTCACCTTTCCTCCCCACTCTGACATGTGGTTGAACTCGGCCGTGTTTAAAAGTGTGCTTTAAAGAGCTAAACATGTGAACACCTTCACCCAATCACGTGGCTTGGAAGAATATATTTCCTGGTTTTTAAGTCAGGTGTTTCTGGTTGTTGTGAGAAAAAGCTGCATGAGTGTCTCTGAAGAACAAACAGTGTCACATGTTTGATGTCTGCTCCTCTGTTGCAGCCTGTGGGGTGTGATGGGGAGCTGTACAGCAGTAAGACTGTCGACAGATGTGGTGTGTGCGGAGGAAACGGGACGTCATGCCAGCGGATCTCTGGATCCTACAGGAAGGCACTCACACAGTTAGGTAACACACACACAGATAACCACATTCAGCATACATATCTAACTGGCACAGGACGAGCATTTAGTGGTTATTTCACTCATCAAACAGCTCAAGGAAACTTCTATCTTTGCAACCACCTCAGCGAAATCCACTGCACGGTGTCCTGTAAACATGTGTCAAGCCTGAAACCGGGGTGGATGACTCCATGATGTCTTCACCCCCTTCTGCTGGTTCGTTACTATGCTGCCCACCAGCAGGCCGCCCGCCAGCAGGCCGAGCAGGCCGCCCACCAGCAGGCCGCCCGCCAGCAGGCCGAGCAGGCCGCCCACCAGGAGGCCGCCCGCCAGCGGGCCGCCCGCCAGCGGGCCGCCCACCAGGAGGCCGCCCACCAGCAGGCCGAGCAGGCCGCCCGCCAGGAGGCCGCCCGCCAGCGGGCCGCCCGCCAGCGGGCCGCCCACCAGGAGGCCGCCCACCAGCAGGCCGCCCACCAGCAGGCCGCCCGCCAGCAGGCCGAGCAGGCCGCCCACCAGCTGGACTCTCGAAGCGAGGGGAGCTTTTTCAACATATTTTTTAATGCTTTGATTTTACCTGCAAGGAGCCAGACTTTGTAATCTTTTTTAAAAAATTGGTCTTGAACATTAATGTTCTTGAATTTCTGAGTTTTTATTTGGACACGAGAATGTTTTTCAGTCAGTTAAATAACTTCACATTGATCCTGACATCATTCTGTTTCTACACATAACAGAAAACTTAGCAAAGAAGACATTTTAAATTGCATCTGTAGGCAATTTATTGCTATCAACAAATACACCAGTTTGTTCTTACTTAGTTGGACCAATGAAACATGTTGTTTGACAGCATGGTTTTGTACCAACACGGCTTCCCAAAGAGATATTGCCATGAAACTTGGCATATTGCAACATGGTGTAAAGTACGTTCTTAAGACATCAGAAGAAACAGGACAAGTTAAGGACAAAAGAAGTGGCAGCATTCTACAGCAGATGAACAGTTATGTCTTCAGTAATAAGGAAAATATCCAGCAAAGACCTGACAGGACCTGAGAAATGCATCTGAGCCTTCGGCTGATTCATTTACTTTCCACAGAAGCCTCATTAGAAGTGCTCTGAAGGACGGCTGTCAAGAAGCCACTGTGAAGGAACAGAAAGAGGGAGAACAGGCTGAAGTATGCCCCATTAGATCTGGACTGGAAATCGCAGGCAACGCAACTCTTATGAAGCGATGGATCCAAACTGACTGGATCTAATCAGGAGTCCAACTGTCTACAGCCATGTTTCAAAGATGTTGGAGGCAGACGTCGGCACGTGGTGTGATGCAGTACCAGTGCATTACAATCATACTTAGATGGGTCAGCCTTCCCCAGAGATCTGTCCTCACCAGACTGAGTCCTCGTATTCACAGAGATGTGTTCCTGCTCATAAACTCTGGGAGTGTTTTCTTTACAATTGTGTTGCAGTTTAGTGACAAGTTTGTTTTTGTCATCAGGTTATGTGTTTATCACCAACATCCCACCTGGAGCTTCAGACATTCAGATCATAGAGAGGCACAAGACGGAGAACATCCTGGGTGAGAACGTACAGCTTCTTTAAGGTCAATACCATCAGGGACCATGAGGGACCATGGTTATCATCAAATATGTGCATGTGTATGAATAGTGTATTACAGTAAGCAAACTAATCCAACTCCTACGTAACTTTTTAAAGGAAGAGAACAGGATTAGTAGCTAAACTCTGGGCACTGCTACGTTAGAAAATGATGACTCTGTGTTGAGGTGCATGGCTTCCAACACTCAGCTGTTCGTTCATTTCACTACAGATCCCAGACCTGCACAGGGAGCAAATGTCATCACATTTCAGTGGTGATGAGAGTTTTAGTCTCCAGCTAAGACTTGGTCACTAGTTTTAAGTTAAAGAAGTCCAGTTTGACACCAGGACCGTGAATTTGCCTCCTGTCTCGAGGTCTTTGAGAACATGCAGATCTGAACCACCTATCTGTGTCTTAAGTGCAAATATGTGAAGCCAACTGGACTTTCTTAGCTTCCTAAAGTCATTCACGTCTCATCTGAAAGGCGTCTTCAGTCCTACCAGCTGATGGGACGTCCCTAATGGCTCCCATCAGTTTGTCATGTGTTCATCACCAACATCCCAGCTGGGATTTTACCGTGTCAGTTAAAGCTGACGTCAGCGTGGAAATAAAACGTGTCTGGGATCAACTGCAGAGTAGGCGGAGTTTTCTCACAAAGGACACGACATCTCCTCATCAACAGCCAATCACAAGTACTTCCTGTTTCCATGTGTCTAATATATGCTTTGAATTATGAGTTGTACTTCACTGCTCTGTGTTCAGCGAGATTTAAGTCCACAGATATGTGACTTCAATCTTTAAGCGCCTGATAATAAAATAGTGCCAGGTCGTCTCGTGAGCGTCTCTCAGTAGAGCACAGTTGTCACTTTGAAGGTAGATGTGAGATGTATGTGGTCAGGGAGCCCCGTCAGCTTTTAGAAACATGCGTTTCAGATGAGAGCTCTTCAACAACTAACAAACAAGTCCCATCTCCTCAAGCCTACCACGGCCTAGATGGGAATGTAGACAATCTGAATGATCTTGTAGCCAGTGTGGTGCTGCTTATTGCACCAGCACAACCTTTGCTCAGTGCTTCTACCAGCTGTAGATTTGGCCGCTTGGCTCGGGGACAACATGTAGGAACTGTTTACAAAGACACACATGTACACACTGAAGCTCTGACATTTGAAAAGGACTTTTTAGCCCTCCTGCCTGACGTTTTCTCTTCTTTCTAGCTCTGTCAGATGAAGCGGGACATTTCTTCTTCAATGGGAACACGGTGTTTGACAACCCTCAGAATTTCCACGTGGCAGGAACAGTGTTCAAGTACCGCCGTCCAAGCGTCGTGCTGTCTGATGGGTTGGAATACATCATTGCCCAGGGACCCACTCTGCAGGGTCTTAATGTTATGGTAGTGCAGGAACACACAAACACACACACACGTTTGTTAGTTTGACTGTAACAAGGCTGCGTGTCGTTCCAGTACTACAACTTGAATGGGAAACTCCCCCACATCACCTACGAGTACACCATCCCACTCGAGTCTCAAGCCACCGCCGCGGCCTCACGCCACTCCAGTCTTAACCTCACCTATAATGACGTAAACGTGCATGTCAGAGGGGATCAGAGTATCTCGATGAACCACAGCAGAGCATCTGTCCATCACGACCTGCATGACCACCCACATGTCCAGCTGCAGGAAGAAGAGGAAGTGGTGTGGGAGATCCAGACCGCCAGACCAGCACCAGTGGACATTATGGTCTACAGACCAGCTGATGTCATCACTCGTGTGTTTAGTCACAATGATGTGGAGGAACAGGGACCTCCAGCACCATCAGGCTACAGTAAGTTTGATTCATCTTATTAGAGACGTTCGACTGAGTCGTGCCAGAAGTTTAATCAGGAGACAACAGCAGCTTTAGTGATCATTTCATCTTCTGTGATGTTGGTGCTTTCCAACCACGTGATCTCTGCCACTCTTTTCTCTGGTCATTAAGAAAGCTCTTCCAACTCCTCCAACGAGCAATCGACTGAAGACGACAACGCGCTACTGCTCAGCTTCCCAGGTAGAAAAGACAAATCCAGTTGTTTCCCAGATGTTTTCACTTCAGACATCTTCCTTGTGTACAGTAAGCCGGTGGTTCCCAAACCTTTTTTGCTAGCCCCCTTTGTCTTACAAGAACCCGCCCACACACGTGCACACACACACGTACACGCACGTGCACACGCACGCGCACGCGCGCACACACACGTGCGCACACACGTGCACACACGCCCATATTTTGTTTCAAACTCCACTGCAGTTTATTCCACACCGCAAACTGTAAACAATGAAAGAAATAAAAGGTCACAGGTTGCAATAAATAAACCACTACCTCTTTTTAAAAAACAAACCATCTTTAATTATTTTATGTTGTTTTTGTTGTTTTTTAGGTTTTTACTGAGTAACAATATTCAACATTGTTGAAATGTCTGTGCAGAGCGTTTAAAACATGAGCGACTGCGGGATCCTGTTTGTCCGTGATTTGAACCGGGGGAACAAACTGTGTCGGTATCACTGACAGTTTGTTCCCCCGCTTGGCGAGCACTGGGCACGGAGCGAGGATCAGTTATTCCGCCTCCATTACAGATATTAGACGTGGAAGGAGTGATGTTTTAGTTTTGTGAAAAAGTAGAAAGCGAGTGTTGTTACATCACCATTCAGTTTGATGGTTACACAGAAAATTATATGTTTATTGTTCTCACGTGGTAACAGGATTAATTTAACAAAGGACATTTGGCCTGATAATTATTTTTATCCTCCTGTAACTTTACTCTATAAAGAGCTGAAACCTCCAAAGTTTCAGGAGTAGTTAGTCGTTACAAGAAGTGTTTGTGAACTAAAAATCAAGAATGTGTGAGACTGTTTGTCCCTGATTTGGAGAGCCCAGCGCTGCTCCCGACGCAGGGGAAACAGATCCTGGTGGGGAGACGACAGCTGCTGTGCAGGTGAAGCCAAAAACATGATGTCCTTCATCAATATGTTCTAGTCTTTGGCTTGGAAGGATGTTGGTAAATGGACTGGTTCATATATAGGGCTTTATACAAGTATGGGTGGGTGAACACTTTGGACAATACAGGGTGTGAACGCGGAATAATACAGTCTGTGTGTGACTGGAAGCAGCTTCATTTTTCAATGATCCTGAGCAGAGATGCTTCTGCTGCCAATAAAGGAACCTGGAGAACTCCTCCTGAAGGCTGCGTAAACTTCAGAGTTCATGGTGTGAATAAGACCTGTGGTCACACCAAAGCTCGCTGGACTCACACCAGTGTTGGGCCAATACTGCAACCACAGAACCAGTGAAGTTGGGATGTTGTGTAACACAACCTCGACCATCCTTTAAAACGACTGAGCCGTTTGGGGATGCTCATGACAAACACCTGTTTCCCACTAACCTGTTCACCTGTGGAACACACAACGGGTGTTTTTGACTTTCCCAGTCTTTTGCTGCCCCTGTTCCTGTAACCGTTTCCCATTTTTCTAGCAAATTGTAAGGAAGTGAGGGAAAGTGCAAGAACAGGACTGTAGAGTTTGACTTTGATTATATATAAGTTATGAAAAAGACACATAATAATATGAAGATTAGCAAATAAAAAATGAAACCTTAACCTTCAAAAATCTGTCCCATTCACAGGTGATCAGAGGGTTCGTCCTGCAGCAGAAGATGCTGCCTACCTGCTGCTGGAGGAGACGCAGACAAACACACACTCAGCCACTGAGCAGCGGTCAGTTGCTGCTGCAGACACAGACACAAGCTCACAGATGCACAGGGACATTGTCATGGACTCTGTGGCCTCAGAAACAGTCGGTGGTCGTCACACCGCCGTCCTGGTAGAGCTGCAGCAGGCGTCAGAGGTGCAGGCAGCCAACACGGAGAGGTACGATGAAGCATCTCGTGATCCTCAGAGCTTATTCTGCATTTGTAATCATAACAAGAACTGCTTCACATACAGCCCTTCATCACTGGGTTTAGATGTGTGCAGACGGGTCTGGGCTTGAACACGTGATCCTCGGGTTCAGTGAAGTCATTGTGACATCGGTGGTTTCATGAGTCTGCCTCCTGTCTGTGTCTCTGCTTCCTTCCAGCAACAACTTTGATGTGGAGCCACATGTTAGTCTGGGAGACCTGTATAGCTGGAAGGTGTCTGCGTATGCTCCATGCAGTTCCACCTGTACAACAGGTAAGCACAAAGCTGTCACCTGATACTGTCAGAGCCAAACAGATATTTGTGTGATTGGCTGCTGCAGCAAATCAGCACAGATTCAAGCACAGTGTAAAAGTGTTTGTTTAACTGAAGGTGATCATAGTGACACTGCACTCCCTGAGGGACTGATTAATTGAGCTCCTGATGTAGGGCTAGACTTGGTGATGCGATGTTACAGCACTGCTCTGACAAACCGTATTATGTTGTAACTTTGTAACTACACATGTAATGTAATGTAAAACAACACCTGCAGTGGAAACGTTTCATTTGACGCTTCGTCCTCTTCCTGACTGAATCAGGCTGAAATGGTGTGAACAGGCCGGGGGGCCAAAAACCTGCATTTGCAGTGTTGCCACATAATGGTGTCAGTCACAGCTCAGCTCAGGATGTACAATGTGATGGTACAAATGGCTCTGAACACCATCTGTCCATGAATAACACACACCAATGAGTTAAACTGCAGGAATGTCTTAAAGACATAAAGACCTGGATGGCCGCTAACTTTCTGCTTCTTAACTCAGATCAAACTGAGGTCATTGTACTCGGCGCTGAAAAGCTTAGAAATATGGTATCTAAGCAGATTCTTACTCTGGATGGCATTACCTTGGCCTCCAGTAACACTGTGAGGAACCTTGGAGTCATGTTTGACCAGGACATGAGGATGTTCATCTCTGAGCACTGTGTGGAGGGTGTAGCTCAGCAGGTGGAGCAGGGTCTTGCATGAATGTGTGTGAATGTTAGATAATTAGCACTTACACAGAAGAACCACAGAAAAATCATAAATGAATGGGCACGAGGCAAGTTGTAAAAGTTCTGAGCTGTACCGTGTTCCCAGGTATCACCAGCACGTATGCCCTGTGCGTCCGGTATGATGGCACTGAAGTTGACGACCGTTACTGTGACTCTCTGACCCGACCGGAGCCCACACAGGAGTTCTGCATTGGAAAGCAATGTCCTCCACGGTACTGTTTCACCTCAGACTCACTGCACAATCCACACCACGGTTAACAGTTTCATGCTGGAGAAACCAATCATGTTCACCTCTGAGGTGGAGCAGGGTTAGGAGCAGCAGATAGTAGCACACGTTTCCCAGGTGGACAGTACTGACGCTGGCTGACTCTAAGCAGGGATGGATCTCCATGTCATGGCTGAACTAACACTATGCCTGATTTCAGATGATGCTGACATACTCTGAAATCAGATGCTACTTTTAGGACCTGGAGACTTGGAGTACATGCTGGGACGAACCAAACGTGCCATTTTTGTCAAATAAATCACTAAATAAACTGTTAAAAACTGACCTTTGCATCTGTAACTGTATCTATAAATGTACAGATTCAGATTTCCTACAAACATCTGGCCTAATTGTGTTACTGCATTAGCTGCTAAATATCTATGGATTCCTTTTTATTCTAAATAACCTGGAGCTGATTTATCAGACCTCATGTTTTACTGCCTATTTATAATATTATTATCAATATTTTATTATCAATATTTTAGTTATAAATGTTATCATATGCATAGACAGTGGAACCCTATGGGCTCAAAATGTGGTCATAAATATTTTGTACTTGTAAATCGGTTTTGTATGTGTAAAAAAAATTTGTGTATGTGTAAAAAAGATTTGTGCGTGCGTAAAAAAGATTTGTGTGTGGACTTAGCCAAAAAAACGCTGCAAGTTACAAGTACGAATTTTGACCCTATTTTTCTTCCTTTCATCTGATTGGTCAATGTCATGTCAATCACAAATGTAATAATCAAATCAGAGAGCAGATGGGTTTGGCTGTCGGAGGGGCGCTTTTTTTGAACTGCAGGTCCTTGAAGGGAATAAATGCCCTTTTACATGCCAACCCAGCGTTTTCCTTCATCACCACGAAGGAAAACAGTCTGTGGTCGTCAGAGTTTGGTGATTTTTGTGTCACAGGTCTACGTGTTTAATACAGGAACCTCCACAGCCTTTTCAACAGCGCTGCGGACCGTGGCGTGGGGGCGGGCAGTGTTTTGGAAATGACAGTCTTCATTACAAAGCTTTCTTCGTTATGAATTAGCATAGATGTTTTTATTGAACATTTGAAGAACTAGCAAAAAAAACAGAAACTCTTGTAGAGGACATAAAGTCAGAGATAGAAAAGACAAGGAGCAGGTGCATCTAGTGCAGGTAGAGCTGCTGCAAAAACCCACAGAGCTCAGCAGCCAGCAACAAATTCTGGATCTTTGGCTTTTAGTTAGCAGTTAGCATTAGCAGCACATCCTGCTCCGATGTGAAAGGACCTTTATGCTGCGCACTGTGACTCACAGCAATGGTCCCGGGTCAGCCCTGACTTTGTGTTAAACTAATCCTAAAGTAATAATGGTGTTTCTAACCACTGATATACCACAACTTTATCCTTTCAACAGCTGCTGAACGTTAGGGGACCTAGCTGCTATCGGATATTTATACAGAGATCCTCCAGCTTCAACCTGTATCACCCTTCAAGGACCTGCAGTTCAAAAAAAGCGCCCCTCCGACAGCCAAACCCGTCTGTTCTCTGATTGGATTGTTAAATTTGTGATTGACATGATATTGACCAATCAGATGAAAGGAAGAAAAATAGGGTCAAAATTCGTACTTGTAACTTGCAGGGTTTTTTTTGGCTAAGTCCACACACAAATCTTTTTTACGCACACACAAATCTTTTTTACGCACACACAAATCTTTTTTACACATACAAATCTTTTTTACGCACACACAAATTTTTTTTACACATACAAAACCGATTTACAAGTACAAAATATTTATGACCACATTTTGAGCCCATAGAACCCCGACTTACGAAATTAATTCGTTCCCGAGGGTCGAAGCACCCATCGCGCCTTTTGAGTGAACGGTAGGCTAATGGCTAATTGCTAACGGCAACAACAACAACGTCGTTCAAGTGGAACAGCGAAGCGCAAGGACGAAAGCCAGGGGGGTTGTCACATGATTCGGAAGGCATTCTGGGCTCAGCCAATCACAGCCAGCGGATTTCGTTGCGCGGGCATTTTGGCGTAACACGGGCAGAAATATTGCCGTCGCCTTCGTGACTTGATTTTTCGTTAAATGGGGTCTTCGTAAGTTTCCGCTGTATTTGAATGTTTCTGACAAACGTTGGAAATGACTCCAGGACTGTACGAGAATATTTGGTGATTTACTGCCGTAGTTTCGGCTACACCTGAAGCCTCTACACGATGCATCACACGGGTCACCACCGTGGACGATGCCCCACCAGGGAAACAGAATTCCAGCACAAATCCAGGAGAACGATTCATCTGTGGGATCTGTGTGGAGATGTTTTACTGTGATAACTCCACTGTGTCCTCAGATGGGAGACGAGTGGTTGGAGCGCGTGCTCTCGGACGTGTGGCGAGGGCGTGCAGTATCGTATCGTGCGTTGCTGGAAGATGCTGTCTCCCGGGTTCGACTCCTCTGTCTACGATTCGCTCTGTCTGTCACATGATCTCCACAAACCAGCCAATAGGAAGGTGTGCCACGGACAGAGCTGTGGACCCCAGTGGGAGGTGTCGGGGTGGTCGGAGGTTTGTGCTACAGCAGCGTCTAACTTTCTCTTTTAATGTCGGTTCACTGCGTCTTAATGTTCTCACGTTGTTACCAAGCAACAAGAAACTTGATTCACCTCTTTGAGATTTTGTCTCCCGTCAGGACACGTGAATATTATCATACTTCATCACACCAGCTTCATCATTTCTCCCTCCGTGTGTCAGTGCTCAGCACGCTGTGGCTCTCGCGGCATCCGCACTCGAGACGTTCGTTGCTCTGTGGACAGGAAACTGTGTAACGAGACCTCTCGGCCAATAGAGAGCCAGGAATGTGACGGCCCACCCTGTGACAGACGATGGAGCGTTTCTGATTGGGGACCCGTGAGTTCAGCCCTTTACTGTACCCACACACTACTGTCCATCACTGTTTCAGCCTCAAACTGTAAAATTTTGATGACCTGACAGTTTGTCTGTGAGAGGTGTCACCAGACACGTCACCATGGTAACAAACCAGTCACTCTTTATCTTTGGATTTCGTTTTTAAAGTTTTCCAGGCTCTATGAACGTCTTTGGACACTCGCTGAATGTTTTTGTTGCTCAGCCACTAAACACTAAACAGCTGTGGGCTGTGTGCAGACAGCAAACTGCACATTAAGATTATTCATTATTAGCACAAAAACACAGTTTGCAATGTTTTTTATTATTCTACGAAAAATGCCGAAGAGTTTAACAGGTTAAAATGGGTTTTATATAGAGAAGAACTACACAGAGCATTTGAAGCCTTCAGCCTCTCCTGAAATGGTCCCAGTGGAACGGCGGCTGTCAGTTACTGGGCTGAAAACCAGTGGATGCAGGCCTCACAGTGGGATAAACAGCAGATTTATGACTCGATTTTGCAGTTTTGTAGTTTTCAGAGGTTACGAGCAGCTTTCGTCCAGTGTGTATTTTGCATGAAAATGTCTCTGCATCGTGTCAGTGCTCAGGAGAGTGCGGCGAGGGCAGGATGGTGCGTTCTGTGACCTGCCGTTCGTCAGGCGGACTTGTGATGTCAGACGGGCAGTGTGACCAGCCGTTGCGCCCGTTGGCCATCTATCCCTGCGGTGACAGAGACTGTGCTCCACACTGGGTTGAGCAGGAGTGGAAACAGGTGACTGTGGCACAGTGAAGACGTCATATTTTAACTAGGGATGCACCCATACCGATACTGGTATCGGGTATCGGGGCCGATACTGTAAAATGTGTGTGTACTCATACTCGTAAAAGTTAACCGATACCATGAACCGATACCAACTTATTTCATTAATCAGAGGGTGGCTTGTCATTTCTGTTGTAGTTTTTTAGATTGGCCACTAGGGGGCCAATTATTATTTTATTTATTATTTATTTTATAATTTTTTATATTTTATTATTTATTTAATAATAATTATTTTGTTTGTTTACAATATGGACACTCTGCAATAATTTAAAAGTTTATTTTATTCTCAAACCTAATTTGTGTTTATTTTATTCCAAACAGAAGTGTTTATTTATTATTCTGAAAGCTCGAGACAGTGCCAATAGTTCAGTGATATTTTGTTAAATTACAATGTGGAGACTCTGCAATAATTTAACAGAAGTGCTTATTTTTCACTTGAAATTTTTTTGTGGTCATTTTTATTAAGATTTTATTTTTTATCGGCAGAGAATATAATAAAACCTGTCTTCCAATTAATTGTATTTGTGTGTGTGTGTGTGTGTGTGTGTGTGGTAGAAGTATCGTTTTTGTACTCTGTATCGGCAAGTACTCAGATCCAAGTATCGGTATCGTATCGGTTTGAAAAAATTGGTATCGTTGCATCCCTAATTTTAACGCTGTGTAAGGATCGTACACTCTTTAGTTTTGCGTCTGTGTTTCAGTGTAACGCTACCTGTGGCCGCGGCGTGCGACAGCGTCAGGTGGTGTGTGCTGGCCTGGACGGAGGAGTGTTCAAAGAGTTTCCAGACAGCAGCTGTAACCAAACCAACAAACCGCAGACGAGCTCGTCCTGCTTCCAGAGACCCTGCTCCAAGTGGTTCAGCACATCCTGGTCTCAGGTAGCGACGCCTGTCATCAGCCACGTAGCACACGATCACATCTCACATTTTTCACTCCTCAACAAACTACAATCAGCAAGTTTGACCTCTTGTTCACTCAGTGCAGCAAGACCTGTGGGCGTGGCGTCCAGGTTCGAGAGGTCAAGTGTTACCAAGGGGAGGAGCTGGTAACGAGGGGTCACAGCTGCGACTCCGCCCTCAAGCCGGAGACCAAGCAGAGCTGTGAGATCCAGAGCTGTCCGACAGAAGCACCAGGTATAAAAGCTCCAAGAGCAGATGATGATGATGATAGACGATGACTTTCTAACAGCAGCTTTATGTGTGTTTATCCTGCAGCGTCACATGCAGACTTCTGCCAGGACAAAGCAACAGCCAACTGTGCCCTGGTCCTCAAGGTGAAGCTGTGCTCCCACTGGTACTACAGGAAGGCCTGCTGCCAGTCCTGCAAGGCACCCTGAGGCTGTAACCTCTGACCTCAGCATCAGACACTGTACCAAAGGTCACGTTTTTATTGGTGCTACACAAAGCTCGCTGCTACGAAAGACCGCAGTACATCAACATAACCTGATTACTTTTATCACTGATGTCAAAGGTCAGCTTATGATCACTGTATGATCCTTATCATTGTGGGAAGTATACCAGTATGAGGTCTTCTCCCAGCCTTTCTGAACTATATCACTGACTGTGCTGCTAGTTTAGTCACAACCTCCACCTCAGACAATGTGAAGATAGACTAGCTTTAGGGGGCGGAGCTTGGTGATGAGGAGGAAACTGTGTTCATCGCTCCAGATAACAAATGTGTCATTTCTACGGTGCTAAAGCAGCTGTAAACACGTTGGAGCCTAAAGCGGCGGTCGTTACTGCAGCAGACTGGGACAGCAGACTGGGACAGGTGGGAAACCCTGTCCTGACACAAACTGGGAGTTTGGGCTGGTTGTTCTCCTGCTGCCACCGTGGAACGCAGCTCGTCCTCCTCGCTACAGCACGGTACCATAATGTTGTCGTATCCATGTCGCCGCTTAAGTCTGCAAATCAAACTGCATGTGAACAATATTTTCAGCCCTTTGACTTCAAATGGAAACAGCTGATATTCACAGTGAACTTGGACACAGAAACAAACAGCTCATTGTTTCCATTTAACTGAGTTTGTCTGTACAGCATCAGATCATAACGTCTCCTCACAGTGCTTCACGTTGTTTGTAACAGTGTAACTTTTAATGGGATTAATGTGCCTTTGTTACTGTTGTCAAGCGACATCTAACTGAAAACTGCGTTTTCACTGCAGCGTCTCTAAAGTTTCCTAGCTGGTCGTAATGAGCTGCGGTTGCACAAAATGATTCTGTAGCTTGCAGCCGGGGTCGTCCTCTGTAAATACGATGGCTCTGGGAAAGCTGGTGCAAGTTTACTGGAGTCAAGAAACAATTGTGACTTCTGTGGGCTTTTCAACCTGCAGCAGCTGAAGGACAACAGCCAGCCGTGCAGAGCAGCAGGAACACGCCAGTGAAACCTGCCCGGCCTCGTCTACGTAGTACACTGTTTGTTTACCTGATGTTACACTGCCACAGAGCTGCTGCTCTGACTCTTTGTACTGTATCCCACTGAAAGAATTAAAGGTGTGTGTTTGACCCACTGCTTCTTTGTAGCCGGACTGACCCTTGCATTTAGCGATGCTGTTGGATACCAAGGTGCAGCTGTGAAATAGAAGGAACGAGCTTAAACTTTAGTGGTGTGCAGCTTAAACGTGGTAATTCAAGCTAGGTTGTGTGTGTGTGTGAATAAAAGAAACACAGACGTGAAGCTAGCTCTGAATCTGACCCTCTGTGTGGATGTGTCACAGTTCATCATTAGATCAGTTTCACCCTTCATGACCTTTTCTAACATCAACGTTAGAGAAGGTGAAATCTCAGCCTCCTCTGCTCCACTGCTGCAGCCCCCACAGAGCCCTTTTTGTGCATCAACATTATCCATGATTGTGGTTGGAAAGGTAGATAGTTAACAGATATCCTCACAAAATAAAAGACAGTCATAACATTGGATTCTTATAGATGAGACATCAGATACAAATATTCAATTAAGTTTTATTTATACAAAACCACAACAACAGTCGCCCCAAGGTGTTTTATGTAAGTTAAAGACCCTAATACGGAGGAAAACCCAACAACCAGATGAGCCCCTGTGAGCAGCACTTTGGCGACAGTGGGAAGGAAGAAACCTCCAGCAGAACCAGGCTCAGGGTTCTTTACTAACCTACAAACATTAGATGTGAAATCCATAAGGAATCTTGTGGACTGGATTTTACTGCCATGTTTGGGTCTAGTGATCCTTGATCCTGTAGTAAAACATTTCTGATGGCAGTGACGTCCTATAGGTCAACTTTGACTGAGGACTTTGAGTGGTTGTAGCGCTCTGTACCCTGTCCTCCATGTCTGCAATGTCTCTTCACTGGCTCCCTGTTAAATCCAGAATTTATATCCTGCTCCTCACATACAAGGTCTTAAATAATCAGGCCCCATCTTATCTTAATGACCTTGTAGTACCATATCACCCTATTAGAGCACTTCGCTCTCGCTCTGCAGGCCTACTTGTTGTTCCTAGAGTATTTAAAAGTAGAATGGGAGGCAGAGCCTTCAGTTTTCAGGCCCCTCTTCTGTGGAACCAGCTTCCAGTTTGGATTCAGGAGACAGACACTATCTCTACTTTTAAGATTAGGCTTCAAACTTTCCTTTTTGCTAAAGCATATAGTTAGGGCTGGACCAGGTGACCCTGAATCCTCCCTTAATTATGCTGCAATAGATGTAGGCTGCCGGGGATTCCCATGATGCATTGAGTTTTTCCTTTCCAGTCACCTTTCTCACTCACTATGTGTTAACAGACCTCTCTGCATTGAATCATATCTGTTATTAACCTCTGTCTCTCTTCCACAGCATGTCTTTATCCTGTCTTCCTTCTCTCACCCCAACCGGTCGCAGCAGATGGCCCCGCCCCTCCCTGAGCCTGGTTCTGCTGGAGGTTTCTTCCTGTTAAAAGGGAGTTTTTCCTTCCCACTGTCGCCAAAGTGCTGCTCATAGGGGGTCATATGATTGTTGGGTTTGTCTCTGTATGTATTATTGTAGGGTCTACCTGACAGTATAAAGCTCCTTGAGGCGACTGCTGTTGTGATTTGGTGCGGTGTAAATAACATTGAATTGAAGAGCTGTACATAGCCACACACACACAGAGGTGAGAGCACTACAGTTTATTCAGCACTGCCGTTGTGTGAACAACACATACGTTTCAGTTACAGTCTTGGGGTTCCAGCATTTATTCAGTGGCCCTGTTTAGATGTGCACTGTGGTCAAACTATTATAAACCAACTTATATATGCAGTGTTGGGAGTAACAGAATACATGTACCACCGTTAAGTATTTAAAATACAAAATATGAGTAACTGTATTCCGTTACAGTTACCGTTCAATAGCTGGTAATCAGAATACAGTAAATGGATTACACGGCGGTCTTGTCCTGTTTGATATGTTCAGCTGTGCCCTCTCTATTTTTGGTTTCCACGCCGGTGGAAACCCAAACAAAACACGCATTAAGAGGCTCTAATGCCCATGGCTCAATCTCGCGTCTCATAATGACGTGAAGAAATATTTTTAAATGATTTAATATGAAGGCAATAGCAGAATGCTACAGGTATAGCTCTAAAGAATGTAGCATCATGGGCAGTGTAGTCCGTGCTGCAGGGAGAATGGACTGCCATACCCGTTATGTGTCTGTGAGCGAGGGAGGGAGAAAAAGGAAAAGTACGAGCTGTCATCGAGCAGAAACGGGAGCTGGAAGCATGTAAATATAATAATAACCACTGCAGCCAAGAAGAGAGCCTGACGAGCCCAGCTGTAAGTAAGCTATTAAGACTCGACTGTACACCGTGTTCGTGTTTTCCTCTGAAACAATAAGTTCTGTTGGAGCAGCCTTTCAACGCCTCTCTCTGTCTCTGCTAGCAAAGTTGACCCAGACAACAAAGTAAAGCTAGTTTTCAGCTACGAGCCGACACAGAACCCACCGTATTAGCCAGAGGTCCCTTTACTACGGTTCGGAGCCGCGGACCTGTTTTATATACGCGAGGAATAGTTTCTATATGAGATCGCTGCAAAAAGTGCAGCCTTACCTAATGTCCACCTGCTGTTACTCATTTATATTAAGATTTAAATCTAGCTGGTGTTGGTGTGGAGAGTAACCTTCAGTAATAAATCACAGCAATAGGACATTCATGTAGTTGTAAACAGCATGATCATATATAAAGTAATCCAAAGTATTCAGAATACGTTACAAACTACATTTTGGGGCATGTAATCTGTAATCTGTAGTGGAATACACTTTAAAAGTAACCGTCCCAACACTGGATATATGTTGTGTGACACCTTGGTAACAAGAGAGCTTAAATTTAATTTTATATATATTTGATGAGCCTGAACAAGATGATATTAATTTGAAATGCTTTCTAATTACTGAGATTTCAGCTGGTGTCTGTTCAATACTGTGTCATTTTTCATTATTACAGGTTTAAGGATATTTGTAGCTTGAATTTTTTTATGTGTACACTGGATATTACCAGCATCTCAATAGCACCTTTGTTGTTCACTTCTTACGTGCCGAGTGTGAACGTTTAGTGGTACAGAAATACTAGCTGCATCATATGAAGTGTATTATATGACAGAGGAGTAAAGGCACAGGCTGGAGGGTTTCTGTTCCATAGAGAAGCTAAACTACACACCAACATTAACACGCTACCAGTGCAGCAGGTGTACGCTGCAGGGCAGGAGACAGGACGCTGTGACAGGATAAAAGCACGCAGTAGATTTCAGTAGCAAACATGAGCCTTGGTGAACAGCAATGACCCACAAAGAAAAACATCTTTTTATTTAAAATAACTGCTGTGGGGACAGAGTGCCCAGTGGCTCATAATGGTTTAACACCAACCCTGTGAGTCAGCGCCTACCATCCACACCAAGGTCATGTCTGCAGGATTACACACGTTAACGTTCACCACACTATCAAGGTTAGCAGCTGCTACGGTCTAAACACTGGACTTTAAAATGTGCTGCATTCAGGTCATATGGGAAACACAGGAAATATGAGCTACATCAGCTTTCTGGGACCTTCTCTTTTATTTAGCTTGCAAACTCAACTACAAACAAATGCAATCAAGGCTGGTTAGTAAACACTTTAAGCGCTGCAGTATTTATGTGGAAATGCTACCAGAACCCCCCCTCTCTAATAAAGACAACAGTGACTCCATCCACACTGACCCTCTCGTCCACCTTTCTGAGTGGGTGCAATCACAGAACGTGTTGTGATTGGCTGGCGATGAGCAGCAGGTGGCCCTCTGGTCTACAGGTCATACAGGACCTCCAGCACCGTGGCTAGAGACCAGGCCTGGGTCTCACAGCTGAATGGACAGTGCTGGCCATTCTCATTGGTCAGCTCTGGCAGACCCTTCCACGGAGACCTGGTGGAGGTGGACAGGTGGGGGCAGGTTAGTAAAGAACAGCAGTCGCTTCATCAGAGGTGCAGGGGACAGCGGCCTACCTCTCCAGGTGAGTGTAATGTTGTGACAGCACATTTTTCACCAAGGTAACCGTTTTGGTGTACGTGTCTTCTCCCAGCTTCTTTGCAAAGTAGAGTTTAGCACGCAGGAAGTACCCGACTGGCCACAGCCATTCCTACAAACACAGTGTGTAACAGGTTGTGTGACACAGGTAATGTGAGCATATATGACAGTGAATCAGTGCAGCCTGTAGGTGGTTAGGGTTTCTATGTCTGACTTTTCTACCAGAGATCTGATGGGTTATTAAAGGTTTACTGTTAAACATTCGTTCTGGTTGGTTCTGTTCAGCACTCGTGCTGTTCAACCATCTGCAGTAACAGGGACTCACCGGCCCTTGGTGGTAGTTGAAGCCTCTGGCCACGTTGTAGTTGTCATTGTCCAGTGCGTTATCGTAGACGCCACAGTACACCAGGTCACTGAGACAACACAAGAAGAGCGTTAAGTCCATCACTGCTGTTACTCAACACTTTGAGCTGTGACGTGCATGTTTAGCTTAAATGTGTTACTCAGGATCGAGTGTTTTCATTCCCAGTGGTCCCAGCAGTTTCTTCCCAGCTACCTCCAAAGCGTTCCAGGCTCTCTCCACCGTGAACAGCTCTGGAGCCTGGAGCACGCACGCACACGCACACACACACACAATTATTACTGAGTGTTTTTCACACAGCACTGAAGATCACAGCGAGGCGTAGGCTGTGGTCGGCTTACCACCACCATGGCGACAGTGAAGTTGGGTCTGAGCTGGTAGTCGCACCAGGGGCTGGAGGCGCCGTAACTGTCCTTATAGATGCCTTTCTTGTGCACCAGCTCAGGGTGCTTCTCGTTGGGGTCATCTGGGGTACCGGACACCCAGAAGCCAGCTTCAAAGGACTGGCTGAGCTGCTCGTTCCACTGCGAGTACGAGATGAACACTTCCTTACCTGGAATAAGGTGGTTTGGTTTTAGGACGATGGGGAATTGGCTTATGTGAAAACAGTGGAGTTTGTCACATACCATCTCTGTGTACGTTAACTCCGTCGTATGGGAACAGGCCCTTGGCGTGAAGTTCCACCACCCAGCGAACTGCAGACTTACTCAGACCAACGATCTCCACCGCCGCTCCATCTCTGCACAAGAGGCACAGGACACGATATCAGCACCAACCTGGACTTTGATCCACTGATGTTGTCAACTTGTAATATAAAGTTCTCTGAGCCAATGAAACTTCTGTGTTTGCATCTTTCTAACAGCAAACTTGGCACACAGAGTGAGGACATTAGTGTTTGTCAGTTATTATCGTTGCTCTAACAACGCTGCTTGAATTGTGCCACAGAAGGACCGTGGATGTGTGGGTCACACCTGTGGACCAAATGACTCAGCAGCTTCCTCTGCTCCTGTTTGTGTTAGATGATTGAAGCCTGAAGAAACTAGACAGTTTATTTATTCTGATACATTATTACCAACCTGTGTGTGTGTGTGTGTGTGTGTGTGTGTGTGTGTGTGTGTGTGTGTGTGTGTGCTTCATAGTAGCAAACAGTGCACCATGATGAGACCCAGAAACTAAATACTCGAGCAACACTAGCAGGCAGTGTGGCACCCCCCCCCACAGAGCTGGACCCCAGCAGCAGGGAGGACCTGGGAAAGTTTCAGAGGAGCCGAACACTAAACTCTGCTGTTCGACCACAGAGGTGGCGCTCTGTGAGGGCTGCTGTCTCAGCATGTTTAATATGTTACTTATTAAGTTTGGATCTTTGTACAGCTTTGAACCTGACGGAGGCTTCAGCGACTCACAGATTGAGTCTTTGATGATTTGACTCCAGTAGAAACAGTAGAGACAGTAGAATGTGAGCAGCTGGAGTTTGTGTTACCTTGGAGTAGCAGGCATGCCGTTGTTCCTGGCTCTCTCACTCTCTCCCATTTTGTCCATCCATGTGCCGCAGTTGAAGCGGTTTCCTCCGCTCACAAAACCTGTGGCGGGGTCGACCCGAGCAACCACGCTGAACCCTGCAAAGAGCAAAAGGTTCAGCGTGAGGTGCAGTACCCGAAAAATCTTTGTAGTAAAACCAGATGATGTCATCAGCTGTTAGAAATTATTAAGTAAGTAAATTAAGTACTCTGAATACACAACTCGTTTAACACACACCTTCATCTCTCATTTTCATGTCTATTTTGGGTCCAGCGTTTCTCTCTCTGAAGGAAATGCCCTCCAGGTGGCGCCGCAGAGCTTCATGGATCACATCATACAGAGGCTGCTCCTGCACATGTGTGAACACACACAACGTTCTGGGCATAAACACACAACACTCAGCATCTGTGTGGGCCTGTGTGGTGACTGCCAGCAGTCGCATTAAAGAGACGCTGAGGCTGCTGGAACACAGGAGGAGCAGGTGCACCCGTCCAGGTGTGCACCTGTTAAATGTACTATTAGTGCTCTGATTAATAAGAGGAACAGCTCGTTAGGATCGTGGTCTTTGTAGTTTAGCCTCCTGTTGGGTCAAAGGTTACACACCAGCTAGCTATGACAGTATGTCAGGGTACAAGTGCTGACTGCTTTGTTAAGTTTGCAGTGTTCAGTGAAGCCCTGAGATAAGCCGCCTGAAAATGAACTTAAGGCAAATATTTTCAGTACTGTGCAAAAATCTTGAGCCCCCCCTCATGTCTTCATATTTCAGTGACAATAGGTGCAGCGATTCATTGAAACGTCCAGAAATACAGTCAAACAGCACAGAGTCAGTATTTGGATGATCCCTGTGACACAGCCTGGACTCGTCTGAGTAACCCTAAAGAACATTTGTCTGTTCCTCTCAGTCATGATGATCCCACACGCTGCATGAACACAGTCTGCATCCTGTTGTACACAGGGTGTGTGTGTGTGTGTGTGTGTGTGTGTGTGTGTGTGTGTGTGTGTGTGTGTGTGTGTGTGTGTGTGTGTGTGTGTACATACCACCTCTCCAGGTTTACAGGGCTCGCAGTCATCAGTGGGGTACATGCGTGTGACAGGGCAGCTGAGGATTTCCTGCCCTCGGGGAACCTGGGTAGTGTAGTCCTGAACACAAGCATGTTTGTTTAAGCTTTAATGAGCAGCTTGTTAAACACTGACGTTCAGCATCATTGATCCTCTCATTGAAGGGCTTCCAGTGCTGTTCCATACATGAAATTTTTAAGTCCTCGCCCCCGGCGCCGCGCCCCCACCCCTCACTCCCGGCGCCGCGCCCCCATCCCTCACTCCCGGCGCCGCGCCCCCACCCCTCACTCCCGGCGCCGCGCCCTCACTCCCCACTCCTGGCGCTGTACCCTCACTCTGCTCTCTCTTGTTTCTAGTTTAAGTCCACCTGTGAAATTCTCCCGGCGCCGCGCCCTCGCCCCCCACCCCCGGCGCCGCACCCTCACTCCTCACCCCTCACTCCCGGCGCCGTGCCCTCACTCCTCACCCCTCACTCCCGGCGCCGTGCCCTCACTCCTCACCCCCGTACTCTCACTCTGCTCTTGTTTCTAGTGTAAGTCCGCCTGTGAAATTCTCCTGGCGCCGTTCCCTCGCCCCCCACCCCCGGCGCCGCACCCTCACTCCTCACCCCTCACTCCCGGCGCCGTGCCCTCACTCCTCACCCCTCACTCCCGGCGCCGTGCCCTCACTCTGCTCTCTCTTGTTTCTAGTTTAAGTCCGCCTGTGAACTTCCCAGCAGCTCCCACCTGGATGCACTGCAGCCACCACCACACAGCGTCCCTGCAGTTGTATCTGGCACATCGACCCTCCCCCAGCAGGTTGGGGATCAAACCGTGGCGCAATGTCCCTGCAAAGGCCAGGATGATGTTGCTATGGAGACCATGATAAGGAATTTAGTTTGTAAGGAATATAATTCATACACTCGTGTGTCATGAGACTCAGATGGATCACGCACCGAGCCTCGACGTGTCTGCCAGTGAGGAGCAGCAGTCCCCTGAGAGCGATGAAGGTGTCTCTGCCCCAGCAACGGAAAATCCCCGCAGAGAAATGAGGAAGACCTGACAAAGAGACGTGACTTAAAACCAGATTTCATCGGCAAACAGCATCAAACAGCATGTGTGTGACCGTTACCTGCAGCCAGCGAGGCGCAGCACTGCTCCTTCTGGCCCGTGATCGGACTGACGCGGTACGGGACGTCGTCTAATTGAGCAGAAACAGGAGGCAGAGCAGGAAAGCGTCCAACGCTGCACATCTGGACCGAACCGAGCGCCAGGTGACGAACAAAGGTAGAGCCGTTCTGGACAAAGCTGTTTTAGACGGAGGACAGGTACGCGTCATCGCTCGACCGCAGCGACACAGAGATGAAGATGAGCTGTACTCTAACATTTCAGTACAAAGATCTGCTGTGTCGACAGACACGAGCACAGCCTACCTGGACATGAGTTTGTAGGTGGCATCGAGGGCTGTGGTGTAGGTGGAAACTAGGATGGCATCGAAGTAGCAGGGGATGAGGTAGCGGGGCATGTGTTTGAGGAAATTAAACATGGCTGCCAACCAGCGACCCACCTGCAGACACACAGAGCTGCGAAGATGAAGACTTGTGTCTGACAGAAACAAGCAGCCGTGTTTGAGGAAGAACGAGTATAAGAAGGAGACGCAGGAAGGCTCAGCAGCACCTCAAACAACTAGAAATATCTAAGCTTGTCTCAGTCAGCTGGGTCACACGCCTGAGCAAATGACTCGCAGCATTAGCGCTTTGCAGCATTAGCGCTTTGCAGCATTAGCGCTTTGCAGCATTAGCGCTTTGCAGCATTAGCGCTTTGCAGCATTAGCGCTTTGCAGCATTAGCGCTTTGCAGCTAGCAGCCTGTGAGTTTAGGTTTTTGGAGCACAATTTCAGGAGTCAGTCATGTTGCAGACGTTTCCTCCAGTGCTAATGTGGATTTCATTGAGCTTTAGTCAGGCTTTTAAATTATCATTAGATTGTTGAGAGTATAAAGTCTGTCATGTTTTTACCAGTGACACAGTTTACAGAGTCTGTATGCACGCTTCTCTTCTGCAGTACTGATGGGGTTTCATGAGAAATGGCAGATAGTTGTAGTTTCACTTCCACCCTCCTTTATTTTCATCTTGTTTTTATTCTGTGATGAAAGTCTCAAATACATTTCATCCATTCATTGTCATGTTTGTTCTCAAACAGCTGCTGCAGTCCTTTAGCACACTCAGGACTTCATCGTTATCTAAATGAACATTAGTGGTGATTCCCTCCGACAGTCTCTGAAGTACTGGGACCAACAGGAAGAATGTGAAAACTGCACACAGAAAACTCAAACCCAGAAGCCGACCTGTGTGAGGTGGCCTGTGGTGGTATGAGGTCATCACAAACAGGAGCCTTAAACCAGTCTCACCTCTGCCAGCGGCCCCTCCCTGTGCAGCAGCCTGTTGGCGACGAAGTCTATGAGCCAGTCTCCGTCTCTGAGGTTGGCACACAAAGGATGGCCCAGGTCGTTGTTGGGACGCACATCAGCAAACACCGACATCAGACCTGCAAACACAGCAACACTTTGGTAACACTCTCCATCCTAGATGAGGTACAGGCTGGACTGAAGAACATGAATTACCCTGAAGTCCTGCGTATTTGAGAGTTTCCCAGCCGGGGATACTGTAACAGCCTCCGCCTTCCTCTTTCTCCTCCGTGTCGCAGCAGAACAGCAGGACATTCATGTCTGCCAGCGTCAGCCTGGACATGAGCCTGTTAAACACAGTTTCAATAAGCTGCTGCTACAGGCCATCGGCCTCCATTGTGCTGCTGACTGCACCTCACCCAAAGCTAACAGCACGAACATAAACAGCAGCGTTCATCGATCCCGTCACATTTTCCTGATGATTTCATGTTCCTGCTAACTTATGGATGATCAGAGTACAGCAACCTACTAATGAGGTGACTGACAAGTCCTGGTTTCACACCATAGCTCACGACAGCTGGTATCCAATTACATCCACCAAGCTATGACGACAGAAGCGCTCAATGTTTGTGTGTCTGTGTGGGTACAGAGTAGGTAAGAGGTGTGTGTGCAAAGATACTGTACTACTACCAGAATGAAGCACTCTGCATATCTGTGTCTGATACACCAGCTTTCAGAGTGTACCCTGCAGCTTGTGCCGTTCCCTTTCATCCACACCACAAAGGCCTGTGCTGAGTGTGTGGTGTGCTCACTGTGCCAGGGGCTTCTTCAGTGCGTCTGGGGGGTTTTCATCGGCTACACTGCCTCTCCTGTACTTTGGGCTGAACTGGGACAGATAGTACCTCAGCAGTCCCACCAGCTTCTGGGCTTTGGGGTCCAAACTGACCCTGACAAGGAGAGAAAAGAGAACCGTGAGTGTGAAAAGTGACCACAGCACCCAATCATGCGTGGCGTTTGTGCGTGCTACCTGAAGGCGATGATGCTGCCGGGTGTCAGCTTCTGGAAGGTGATCTCGTGCACGAACTCTGAACGCCCTTTTGACGTCACTCCAGCTTTCTTCATCACCGTGCTCTCATCCAGCTGTGCACACAGCAGAACCAGTTTAACACGTCGTCTGCACGAACGCTCAAACACACCGTGTTAAACTCTGTCAGCGCTCACCGAGATGTGCTCCTTCATTTCCACTGTGTATTCTGGCATGCCGTTGATGTAGTTCTCATCCTTCTTATATTTCCCGGCGCTCCTTTCCACCATCCTTGCCTCCAGCACCACCTCCTCTATTTTCCCTGGGAGAGGGAAAAGGTGGCAGCATGCATTGTGAGATAAACTACACACCTAACATGTTGTGACAAATTTCCCAGATAACACACACCATACGCACGGCCTTTATGTAAAAATGTGTCCTCAAAACACACAATAAGTAAGTAACAGTCAGTATGAAGTAATGATGGTCCTCATGTCTCTGAACAGGACAGACTCTGGGCTCATCCAGCTCTCATGAGCAGGGAGAATTTCATGATGCAGATGTTGAAGGTGCATCAGTGTGGGAGCATCTGAGACCCAGGACGGCATTTTTAAACCAGGATTTTATCATCTGCATCACATATTCAGTACTATGGCGGGGCGTGGTCGGCGGCGCCGCTGCAGGGAATCTGCAATCACACCTCGCTGGGTTACAAGACTGAACGGGGTCCTATCATGTTGTTGTTGTGTGTGCGGCTTGCAGCAGCGGCGCTGCAGCTGAGTGTGCACAGCAACGTGAATAAAGATGCTGCAAAGCATGAACGTGCACCCGCGTCTGCAGGACCTGATCTGAGTGAGGAGCAAACTTGTTCCCAAATGCAATGATACGATTATTCAGATCCGACTAATCAAATAAATAAATCAATGACAATAATAAACAAACGTGGTGGGTGTGCACAGCTGCACTAAGATTCAAAATCCACAGTAATGTTGCTCTACCAGGAATGAACATGGGCGGGACACTGGTGCTGTACTGGTGGGTTTTGGGATCCCAGAAGGCGGTCCTGCTCACGGTCACCACAGACTGGTGGGTGCTGGGACAGTGACGCGTCACTGCAACGATGTCTGCGTCCACCTGGTCCACGTACACCTGCACAGGAGCAGTTGGACAAAGTGTGCAAGGTTTAGCATCGAAGCATCAGCTTTAGCAAAGAAAGCACTTCCTGTGTGTGTGTGTGTGTGTGTGTGTGTGTGTGTGTGTGTGTGTGTGTGTGTGTCTGTGTGTGTGTCTGTCTGTGTGTGTGTGTCTGTGTCTGTGTGTGTGTGTGTGTGTGTGTGTGTGTGTCTGTGCGTGTGCATGTGTCTGTGTCTGTGTGTGTGTGTGTGTGTCTGTCTGTGTGTCTGTGTCTGTGTCTGTGTCTGTGTGTGTGTGTGTGTCTGTGTCTGTGTCTGTCTGTGTGTGTGTGTGTGCGCACACACCTGTGTGAACCCCTGTGCAGCCAGCTCCTGGTGCAGCTTGTTCACTGCCCGTTTCCCAGCTATGACGCCGGTACAGGAGCTAACTTCCCCAGGAGAGGACGGGACTGCTGACGGGTTCCACTTGGGATAGAAGCGCTCCTCCTTCACCACAGAGATCTGTGCACAGGTCAGCATGGAGTCAGTGTGTGCTGCAGCGCCTCAAAGTAACACTTTATTTGTTTGATGAACTGCCTCGTGCACTATTTAAACTGGAGGTATAAAGGAATGAGGGCTGACTTTGGATTTTATTACATATGTGACAGATTTAACTGCAGCATGTGTTAGGATCTAAATTCACTGGAACATCAGCATTAAAAAAGGAAAAATCTATAAAGTGAACTTATGATGTCTGTTAACTTTGCTTCTGCTGTTTTAGACTCTAAAGACCGTTTGTGTCCACAAAAACAAAGACAGGCTGTGGCAGCCTGAGCTCGTGTTAATGAGCAGTTGGGCACATTCTTACAAACACGCCCCATTAAAATGCTGTCAGATGATAGTAAGAAGATAAATGTATAATAACCTGATGTGGCACCAGTTCATCGTATCCACGGGTGGAGCCAGTAGCGCAGCACGCCATGGCCACGATAGCAGAGCTGGGCAGAGCGTCGAAGGCTGAGCGGAGCTGTGAACGACACAGCGACAGTTAACCATCGTGCAGCTCCACTCCACTGTCAGCTGACCTCAAGACACCCACCTGGATAGGACACTCGTTGTCATGGGTTACATCAAGAAACATGGCGTGTGCAATGGAGGGCGTCAGTGGGCGGAGACTGGGCTGAACAAAAGCTCCTACTGGCTCACCGCCGTAACGATACACCAGGCGGCCCTCCTCGTGGCTGTCGCCAGCTGACATCGCCTCTGATGATCGAGTGAAACCAAAGTAAGCGCTCGCAGACACAGGTGGACGCGCCATGCTGCATCACTGACAGGTGGACGCGCCATGCTGCATCACTGACAGGTGGACGCGCCATGCTGCATCACTGACAGGTGGACGCGCCATGCTGCATCACTGACAGGTGAGCTCACACAGTTACATTTGTTTCCACGTGAACCTAAACTGAGTACAAATGACATCAGAACCACGATGGGGAGGAAACGTTCCAGTGCGAGCTGGAGGCCGTCACCCGGTGCAGCAACATTTCTGATCATAACTGCACAGGTGTGTTGGAGTTGGTGTGATTCCAGGATTTGACAGAGTGTGTTTGTCAGTGGGTCACACAGCTATGGATGAAAATCCATGAACCTGCACAGAGTCACGCAGGCCTGCAGTGCACACACCTGAATAATAAACACCTGCGCTTTGTGTTTACCTGCGTTATCTTTGTCTAACATTTACATTTGTGTCATGAAGTGTGAGGAAACTATGGAACCAGGACCAAGTTATTACTGTGACCTCCAACAGGTGCAGCTCTGTGACGGCTGCATCGTTGGACCTCACTGCATATTAAAGCTCCTCCTATACAAGTTGTTTTTAGTACCACAACAAGTACTGAAAGATGTCACTGGATGCCAAAAAAATCCAGTTATGATTCCTGAGTTTACATTTTTGGTTTTTACTTTAAGCTTTGGGCGCGCTGCAGGAACAGCGCCACAACAATCAGAGTTTAGCACGACTGAAATGTGGCTGAGCTCCCCTTCGATGCAGGGATGTCCAGAAGTGCTCAGAATTCATTTTGGATCATCTACACAGCACGCTGTGACTTCATCACAAGCTCATTGCCAGTGACGAGAGCGGCTGGAACAGCTGAGCTCTCAGCAGGAGTCTGAATGTGTTTATATGATTATCTGACCTGAGGCTGTTCTGAAGATTGATACAGATATTTAAACATGAATGACGTCAGCAGTGAACGAGCTGTATTTGTGTTACAGACACGGTACTTTACCTCGTATGAGTGATGTAATCCCTAGCTTGGTAACAAAGACATTATCCAGCTCCTCGCTGCCGGTGAACAGTTCAGCCACCACATACAGGTCAGGACGCACCGCTCTGGCCACGTCCAGCATGAACTAACAAACCACAGCATGACAAACCAGTGCGGGGGGGGGGGGGGGGGCATGCATGAAAGAAAGATTGGAGGAGGAGGAGGAGGAGAAGTGAAGGGGACTCAGCCAGTTAGGATGGTGCAGTCGTGCAGTCAACACGGGGAGGTGCAGTGAGACGTGCAGGACGATGCAGGAAGAGAAGAAAGACACATTTAGCACATCAGGGCTGTACCTCGTATCAGACTGCTAATCCCCAGCCGGTTAACAAAAACATTGTCAAGGAGCTCGCTGCCTGTAAAGAGTTCAGCTATCACGTACAGATTGGGTCTGACGGCTCTGGCTGCGTCTAACATGGCCTGGACAACAGACATCACGGACAGGAGAGAGAGAGCTGCTGTTAGCAGGGACAGTGACTTCCTCTTTCTACAGCGCGCTTATTATCATATTTATCACTACAGTTACAGTGTAGTACAGACTAGAGGTGGGAATCACCACACATCCCACGATACGATATTATTGCAATTTTTAAAAATATTTTGCGATATTCAGATTCTGTACATAAAGGTAAACTTTATCAATATTCATTTTCTCTAATATCAAAGTCTCACACTCAGTCTTTCTCTCATTTCAGTTTTATTGTTGACAAACTGAACGGTTTGTATTACAGTCTAGTCCAACTTAACTGAATCAACCATCTGGTACAATTATAGCTATTCTGAACTATGCAGTTTATGAAAACTATGCAGCCCCTTCAGCAACTGAAGAATTTGAAAGTAAATTAAAACAAAATATAATTTTAAATAAAAAAGTTTTAAACTTAATTAAAATAAAACATGTCTTAAATTAAAATAAGTAAACTGTCATGTTTATTAAACACATTTGGACAGTGAAGGAATGTCAGGATTCAGAAAAAGGATCAACATGCTCTGAAGTCAGAGCACAAAAACCTTTTTGTAACAAAGTATCGATTTCTGCTGTCCCTGTATCCATACATTATTAGCAAACAAAATATCACCATGCTACACAGTATCCATTTTTCCCCCAGCCCTAGTACAGACGTCCTGAGAGTGTTTCACCGAGTCTCACTGATAATATGTATCGAAGCAGAAGGCTGCGCGACAGCAGCATTCAGCACCTGGACTAGACTCACTGAGGCCACATCAAAGTATTGCTTCAACACTTGGAACAAGCCGGCTCTCAAATGGAGCCGAAACCAGCTCCAGAAGGACAGGGTGACGTCTGGAAATACAGTTAACACTCTAAGAAGTGGCTATCCTTCCTCTGCAAAACACAACAGCCAGGACATCCAATAATAATGTGCCCGGGTTATTTATATGGTGCCTGCATACTGTAACAGAGCCCCAAAACTCAGACCCCTCCCACAGGGCGGGTCAGCACGGGGCCACACAGCGACCTCACCTCTCTGTTATCACAGATGTCTGACTGTCTATTTAAACTGTGGTGATTTAAAGAACACTTTCATGCTTTGAGACTAACACAAACGTGTCGTGTGTACTCGACACGTTTGTAGAACTGAACAGTTCAACGTTCGGCCCCAGTGAGATATCAACATATTTCTAACACGTAAGCCTAAAGAACAACTTCACTACAACACGGAGCTAAAGTGTTACACGTGTCCTGGATGTAAACGCAGAATAATTTCATGTGGCAGGAAGTGTGATGTGCAGGTGTGACGATACCTCAGCAACGTGTAAAGGTGTGGAGTGGCAGTTGTCCAGACGGACTCCGTGGAAATACTTGGCTGTGATTTGCGTGTATTTCTTCATGTGATCCCACAGGTAGGGACAGTCGTCGGGCGTGTTGCCGTAGCGCAGTTTGACGCTGTCGCCCCAGGCGATCAGCTCCCGACGAATGTACACGCTGGAGCCTTTATGGAGCAGAAGCACCTCAGTACTGACACTTTATTACAGCTCGCAGTAACAGCAGTCACTGACAGGTTAACCCTGGAGAACCAATGGGGTCAGAGCCGACCCCATTGGGGTCAAATTTGACCCCATTGGTCAAATTTGACCCCAATGGTTCTCCAGGGTTAAAGCAGCATCATAAAACCTACCACCTAAATTTCACCTCCATATTCAACATTTACAGTCTTTGAACCACCTTGTGTGGCTCATCCTGTACCTGGTTCAGCAAAGTTCCTGAGTGGATCGTCGCCCATCACCCAACCGTTGTGGGCCAGGAAGTGGCACATCTTGTCTGGCTGGTCCAGCAGCTGCATTTCCTGGTCCAGAGTCATGTCCTGATAGGGGAAGGTGAAATACCTGACCGGAAGATGAAACATGGCGTTATCGCTGCCCGGGTGATGTGAGCGTAGAGCAGCTGTGGACACTTTGTGTCAGAGCACTTCATGTTAGACATTTGATGGATCCTAGTCAGTGAGGATCAAATGAGCTCAGCTCCACCTCTAACACGTACGTATGGGCCATAATAATATCTTAGCATTGTGAAGTGTTCAGCTGACTCTCGTGTCTTTGTGACAGCTTTAGTAAATGTACTGAGTTATTAACACTCTGCCTTCCTCTCATTAGTCAACTTTAAACTGGTGTACCTGGTGACCATTGGGTTGGTCCTGGTGACAGGGCCCAGCCTGGGACCGTGCTCAGCAAGTCGTTCATAGACGATGTTTCCAATAAGACAGTTGACAGCCTGGAGGGACAAAGAAGAAGGTTGTGACAGAGCAAATGACAGATCAGGAAGTCACCGCACACACGATCGTTAAAGACTTTACACGTCTGGATGTCTGGGGCCTGGATCTCCTCCATGCCTGCTTCATGCCCTGGGGGCGGGGCTATGGCTCTCTACATCCTCTTGCAGACCATTACATGGGGAAACCATTTGAATACAAGCGCGCCGATCCACACAGGTGTGCACACGGGTGTTCACTGTTCATAGACTTAAATCACACCTTTCTTGGCTGCTACTTCAAAGCACATTGTGCGCTGTCTGTCCTGCGTGCTGCACAACAACATTCAATATTTAGTATTTACTGCTGTTTACACTTAGCTAGATTAATGCGATGGTGTTGTGTTTAGCATGTTGCTCTGTTTTTTTTGCTTGTTTTCTATTCTTTCTCTCAACAGGTGATCCCGGAGATATTTTCCCCCTTTCTCACTGTCCCTCTCCCCTTCTGTTTTTCTTTTCCTTCCTCTTTCTTTCTCCCTTTCCTATCCCTCACTCATGTCTGTCCCGTCTGTAACAACTGAAAATAAAATAAAATAAATAATAAAAACAAAGGTCGATCAAATGGACCAATACGGCAATGCCATGATGATCCATTTGACAAAATAAATCCATTGGGTATCCTTGTTGGTCTTCAGACAACAATTTTGACGGCTAAAGAACCAAATGGGACAAAAAAAAAAAAAAAAAAAAAAGACTTTACACGTCACAGAAGGTGTTTGCTGGAAACGACCACGTATAGAAACGGTCCACACAGGAGCCCAGTGATGGCGACAGTTCATCTTTACAGAGGAGTTATCAAACAGATCAATAACCTGGAGTTGAGTCAGGTTTCAGAGCTCATCAGGAGGCTGAGGGTCATGAATGACCTCACAGCCTCTGACCGTGGACCTCAGTGCAGCGGTCCACGCTGCTGACCACACGTTATACAGAGCTGTTAGAGGTGCTGCAGTGGTTGGACCTGAATCACCTGCAGGCTCCTCCTTCATTCAAATGAAAGCGACGTTTCTTGTAAACAGCCACAAACATCTGATACAGGACAGCATGAACCTGCACGCTGAGCCGTGTTCATTCATATTTTTATCTAACATTTCACTTTAATGTGAAAAACTAAATGTTAGGAAACCCCTGGTCTGGTACACCCCGCGGCCCCCTTTAGCTCCGCCCCTGTTAGCAGCGGCCCCCTTTAGCTCCGCCCCTGTTTGCAGCGGCCCCCTTTAGCTCCGCCCCTGTTAGCAGCGGGGTGACGCTGCCGTCAGCGTTCAGCATGCTGCCCGTCTGTATCAGACCAACTTCACCAAGTTAAGTGTAACTTGTGCAAACAGCGGTGGATGGAGCAGCTTCACGTGTTGAACAGGTGCTTTGAAGGACTACCAGCTTTATGTGAAGCTTTTAATGGTGATTACTGGTCACAGCTCCGCCTCCTCTTCACGGCGTGTCCTCAGGCTCCAAGTTAAAGTGACAGCATCGTCACCTGGGGCTGCACTGGCCCGATGCTGACCGACAGACGGACATTAACACACAGGTTAACACCTGTCGATGCGTTTCCCCTCTAACAGGTCAGGTGTGGCAGCCTTACCTGCTCCTGATGCTGGTGCACGAGGTGATGCTGCTCTGCGTTCAGGTCAGTCAGTTTCTGATTTAGCCACCCGCAGCACTCCTCGATGTGTTGAGGTGACGAGCTACAGAGGGAAGCAGCATTACATCACACTGTGTGCTGCACACAGATATACACACTTTACACTGGTCTCAGCGTCACAGAGGTAACTCATCACATCTGAACAATAGAAACATAACGATGTATTTCTTTAATATTTGTGGTGCAGGCTTTTTCAACCACGCTGTGCTGAGTGATGAACATGGAGGAACAGGATGTGCTCCCTACAGACGCAAACATCAGTCACAACAGGTCCTGATTCATTTAATGCTGCACTGACGTTCACACTGAGTCAAAGGGACTGTGTGACCTCAGCTGAATGACTGGAAACCAAACAAACATCATATTTAAGAACAAGTTCTTTCACACTCTGGACGATCGTCAGCCAATCACAGGGGTGCATGGGTCTGACATGTAGCTGTACCCACACACGGTGTCAGATTAGCTGAATGTTAATGCTAACATGCAAGGACAGGAGGCTGCTGCTTTTATCCACACAGGTCCACAGCTGTGCAGGTGCAGGTTACGATGCTGCACCTGCACCACCCGATTAGACATTGGTCTAATCAGGTGGTGATGTCACCTGACATTGCATGTTTAAAACTTCCTGCTGCAGCTCTAATGTGATGGCTGCGTAACATCTTCGAGCCTGTCAACTGCACATTTACAGTGCTGTGAAAGCATCTGCAGAGTTTTTACACTTGAGCAATATTTGTCACGTTTTCTTTAATATTAGACAAAAATAACCATTTAAATACAAAATGCTGTTTCTGAACGATGAGGTAAGAAGACCGACGTGATTTTGAGCTCACTTTGTCAGACAGACATTAAAGTTACGTCTGATTGAACAGGTGTGGCTCGTTAATCAGTTCATTCATTCGTTCCACACATGGCGGGATGGGTTTGGACAGCTTCATTAAATAAATGTAATCTTAATTTAAAAACACTTTTATAAATGCCAACGGTCTTTTATGCCTGTCGGGTGGAAACAGCACATTTACTCATCTTTGTCCAGGATTGAAAACGTGTTTGACTCTGAGAAGTGAAGAAGATGCAGAAAAGAACAAAAACTCAATCGCAGCTGAACAGCAGCCCAACATCACACTCGTGCTGTGGACCCCGAGTCTCACCTGTGAGGCACGGACGCCTCACCTGTGAGGCACAAACGTCTCACCTGTGAGGCACAAACGTCTCACCTGTGAGGCACAAACGTCTCACCTGTGAGGCACAAACGTCTCACCTGTGAGGCACAAACGTCTCACCTGTGAGGCACAAACGTCTCACCTGTGAGGCACAAACGTCTCACCTGTGAGGCACAAACGTCTCACCTGTGAGGCACAAACGTCTCACCTGTGAGGCACAAACGTCTCCAGAGCAGAGTCCATGTCTGCTGTGTTGCCATAGCGACGGTATTGTGGATGCTGAATGATCCTGAGGCCCGTCTTCCCTCCAGTCTTGCTGCGGTCTGGCTTGGTACCTGATGGCAGGCGCACGTATGTTAGCTGCACAGTGAGTGTGGTTGTAACCTCATGCTCACAGTAAACACAAGTTCTTCTTTGGGCTTCAAACTGAAAACATGCTGATGAGTGTTTGAAGCTCACATAAACGACTGTAAACAGAGTTGGGACGTCTGTGGATTTACACACCGTTTTGCAGCAGGGTCCTAAACTCCTCCACAGCACGGTCCACTTTGACCTGGTAGAACTCCCACAGTTTGATCTGAGGGAACACGTCCTGCCACATCACACTGCGGACGGCCTGAAACACAACAAACACACGTTACACAAACGCGTCTTTAAAGCGTGCACGATGCTGCTGAGAAACAGTGCCTTTAACCATCTGATGAACTTTGAACTGATGACTGAACAGATGAACTGACCCAGTTCATCTGCACAGACATGAGGTTCGTTCTGCAGGTCAGTTATTACCTGGTTTATTCTGCAAACCCTGCTTTAGGTCAGCACTTCTGTAAGCCACTGAAGTAGTAACACACAAACTAGTGAGCTAAATTTAGCGTGGCTAAAGCCAGGTTTACCCACTGACACTGATCTGGTCCACAGTGGCTCATTTGTGGGCACAGCCACAGTTAACATAGGCAGAGCATTAGTTTAGTTTAATGAGCCGACTCTGGCTTTGTGTCAGAGTTGGTAGGTGAGTGTCGGCAAGGACAGACTCCAAACACACAAACACTGCACCAAATTACAGCTTGCAAGGTAAACGCGGCTTGGTGCCAGGGTTTGGTTGTTTTAACTGTCAGGTGTATAAATAAATAACAAAATGATTATATTTACTATAAAATCTAAATATAGAAACAGTGAGTATTCTGCAGCAGTACAGACGTCAGGTGCAAACAGGTTATTTTTTTAATTGACATGTAAAAGTTTAACAAAAATTTAATTCAAATTGTGTCTAGAAATGTCATACAACATATGTTCTGCTCTGTTTTACAGCAGGCCAGGAAAACGCCCCTTAGCTTTGATCGAAATCCCTCATAAGTTACTCAGTAGTACTGAGTAACTTAAAGTACTGCTGAGTAACTTAAAGTACTACTGAGTAACTTACAGGAACATTTAAAAAATCTAGCTACGTTTGGTGATGAGGCGGTGGATACGATTTCATGCTCTCAGGCCGGGCTGTCATTGGCTCACACCAGCCTGTGACATTTGTGAAAGTTCAAAGGTGACTGTGCAGGAACTCACATTCAGGTGACTCTCCGTGGTGATGTCAGCAGGAAGTCCTTTAGCTTTGTAGCGTCCCTCGGCTACTCTGGTGGTTAAATGCCACAGAGCTCTGTCTAACACCCAGGCTGGGCGCAGGTGAGGAGAGTTCACCAGGTTATATCCACACTCTGGATGCTCCCTGATCCACACGCTGTTGGCAGCTGTGCAGGAACACAGACAACAATCATTGAGCTGTTTAAATACTTTATTCAGTGTTTCACTCTGGGGCTGTTTAAAGATCTAAGAATAGTCTGACAGTGAGTCACACATACTGTATAAATCAAAGTTCAGTCTGTATTTAACTTCACATCAGGCTCATTTTACTGCTCGACCTTTCCTGAGCGAGGATGAGGGATCCACAGGGCGGTCCCTGCCAGGAGGGACACTCTGATACAACGAGCAACGAGCACGTCAAAGGAAAAGTCTCTACTTGATCTGAAGAAACACTTAACTGTTAACCAGTTTTGCTATAAGATGTTTTACCAACAACCTAAACTACACCCAGCTAACCTTTTAGTGGTCTTTAAATCTTGTGGATTTCAAGCTAAAGCCTCAGACAGGCCTACAGCAAGAGTGCGTGAGCAAACCTTAACCCTGACAAAGTGTGGCAGAAATGGCACTTTTAACGCTTGGTGTATTGAGTTAACTGCCGTGTTGGACACTGTGGGGTGAAAGGTCAAAGAGAGCAGATTTCTCCTGAATCCTGTTAAATCCAGAATTCAAAATCCTGCTCCTCACATACAAGGTCTGAAATAATCTTCTGTGCAAACCACAGACGACCAAAATGATCACAAGGACTTTAGTGCAGCAACCTCTTTGCAAACAGCTTCATCCAGCAGCAGCCAGCGATACATGTTCCTGCCTGGCACCTCGTGGTTATCGTGTGTGTGCTCGAGGTCAGGGAAGAGACCTGTGACACTTCCACAGAGGCAGTACTGAGCCCACAGAAAGCAAATGTTTGCAGTCTGCCCCACAGCACAGTGTTAGGTCACCTGCTGTGCTTCAAAGGTAACGAAACCAAAATCTCCCCCTTCCCCCAAACGGCTTCTCTTTACTTCCCTTTATGATTGTGAGTCAACAATCGTTCCTGTTCTGTCGACTTCACAGGATGAGGTAACGATGTGTCTGAAAGTCGCCTTTGGGACTCTCAGTGAAACATGTTGTTATGAAACCTCTCGCACTAGAACAAAGACGATTGCATAGATGTTCAGGCCAAATAAAAGTGAGTGTGAGTTTAATAATGAAAGTGTGCAGCATAACAAACCATGAGCTGTAAACAAAGATCACAATAAAACGTGTTGCATGTACGCTGAGTGCACATGTCGACTTCTCCATCCTTGCTCCATAATCGATGCATTATGAAAAGGATGTTCAGTCAGTGATCGGCTCCATGGACTCAGGAAGCCTTGTGATCCACTTCCCCTGCACGAAGACAGCTGCATTTTTGCTCTTTGTTAACCAACTCTTCATTAACATGTTCTGTTAAGTTGGCTGCTGTGGGTAACTTGAAGCTTTTAACTTGGTTAGTGGTTGGTACGAGCCAACCATGACATTTCTGAAGGATGTTGCGTCGCTGCAGTCAATGTTTGGTACGTCTGTTGCAAAGCACAGGGTCGAGCGCTTAGAGGGGAGACGTCTAAAGACAGCAGCGAAGCAGCCGCCTCACATCAGATGCAGGAGGTGACCTTTGACCCCCGAGGGGAAGGAAACGGTGTTGCACTAATGAACGGCCCTCCTCATGGCTCCGACTATGCTCTAAGGCAACATCGATACCAACATTTTACATGTTGTAATAAAAACATGTAAAAGAAAAACCTCCCACAGTCACCAACTCACCAGTGTGGTTATACACCACGTCTGTGATGCACAGCATGTCCCACTCTGTCTTTAGCTTCTCCACCAGCCCCCCCACGTCCGTCCAGTCGTAGCTGCGACCCGCCGGGCTGAACTCCGGGTTGACGCTCAGCTGGTCAGCTAAGGAGTAGCAGGACCTGGACTCCCCCAGAGTCTGCACTGGAGTGAAGTGGATCATGTTGTATCCTGGAAGACAAACCCACATTAATCCTTCTACACGACATTTAGTTTGATCCTGACGTGTGAGGAGTCCCCTCACACACTGTGTCCCTGTGATGTACCTGCACGCAGGAGGATTGAGTCCAGAGTTTAGGCCGATGACAGGAACCGTGGTCGTCAATAACAACCAGAAGTCACTGAGTTTTTATAATTGAACACAAAAGAAAGAACCGGAGTGCGTGTGGGCGCGCCATGCTAACCTACCCGACTCCTTGGCCACTCTCAGTCTATCTGGCCAGTCATCCAGGTGTCCCAGACATTTGGACAGGTAGGTCTGGATGGTGATGCAGTCTAACGGCAAAATACGGTCGTCGGCCCCGACACGGAGAACGGGATCCACCACAATATAACCTCCTCCTATGCGCTCCGAGTCTCTGATGGGATGTAACACAAATACAGCAGGTTAATATACAAACGTGTCACAATAGACTGACCACGTATTTACTTTCTCTAGATAACAGTGAGACAAGTGCAGGCTAAGCTTCAGATGATGATGGAGTGCCTAACAGTGAGGATGAGGAGGTGATACCCAAAAGCAAACAAAGCATTTAAGCGAGTGTTGCTGGAGCACTTCCTACTCAGAGTCCATGACAGGAGGAGCAGAAAGGTGGATGGAAATGACTGCACGATGGGAACGGAGGGTGAGTGGTGAAAACGCCAAGAAGCCACATCGCTGGGAGAAGTTTCACTTTAAAAATACGATTCAGAATAATTCACACTGGGTCACTTTAGATATTTTAATACTCAAAGTGTTGAGCAGTTATCTTACAGTTTTACTCAGTGCAGCGTTTAATACTCGACCATAATATTTTATTAGGATATCAGAAGATCCACAGGTGCTGTAGGACTGCAGTGCTGTGAATCAAACCCATCTAAGAGTCCAGTTAATGTAAACGTGGAGGCTGCTTCACATACAAAGGTTCACTGTGGCTTCCACGGGTTGCTGTGGGCTTTCCTCAGTATTAGGTACAGATACGTGATTCCCACTTTGATCCATCCATGGAGCCAAATAACACACATCACTATTACTTCTAGATTTGACTCTTGTTCATCGTTAAAGAGCCTCCAGTTGATTCACAGTGCTGCAGGATGAGTCCTGACAGGGACTGCAAACAGCACATGTCTCCTATACTGGCTTCTCTTCATTGAATCCAACTTAAAATCCTCCTCATATACAAGGTCTTAAATAATCAGGCCCCATCTTATCTTAATGACCTTGTAGTACCATATCACCCTATTAGAGCACTTCGCTCTCGCTCTGCAGGCCTACTTGTTGTTCCTAGAGTATTTAAAAGTAGAATGGGAGGCAGAGCCTTCAGTTTTCAGGCCCCTCTTCTGTGGAACCAGCTTCCAATCCTCCCTTAGTTATGCTGCAAGAGGCCCATCTCTTGGTGTAACAGAGCTCTGAGTTAGTGAACTGGACCTTTCAAGCACACCTGTTGTTGGTGCGTCTTGGAGGATTTGATATCGACTGCTGAGCGGTGCAGAGTTCCCCAATCAAAATGATCTGTTAGAGTGAATCTGCAGGATGTCTGTGCATTGCACCAGTACACTTTGTGCATGAACCCTGTTGGGTAAACTATACTGGTTTGGACTTGGCCCTCCACCCACTGCTCTAAATGTTGTCTGAATATGACTGGATCCTTTCTGGATGGCGTTACACAGAAAAGCTGATGTCAGAAACCATTTGGTGACATCCATTTTTCATTTACATGCTATAGTAAACACAAGGGCAATCCCAAAAGTAAGGTGTCCTATTGTTTTAGAAATACAAGCAACCGTCTATTTTCCATAGTATGTGCAGCATTTTAAAGCTTAAAGACTTATTTTCCTACATAATCGCCATTTCGGTCGATGCGTTTTTGTAGACGCTGTGACGGTTTTACAAAGCCCACGTCACAGCCGCTCGCCGCAGAATCGCCTTCCTGACAAATGTTTCTCCAACTTTGGGAACAGGTGGTAGTCACTGGGTGAAGTCTGGACTGGTGGCTGATGTTCCAACCAAAGTTTTGCAGGAGACGGGTGACGTGTGGACACGTGGTGTAACTGCAAATGAACGGTTCACATGCAGCTGCAGTTAAATGAAGACAATAAATGTAATATTCTTAACATTGTCTCTAAATAAACCTGAAAGTGCTCAAATTAGTTAAACTCAATGTTATTTACACAGCACCAAATCACAATTACCCCAAGGTGCTTCATACTGTCAGGTCGACCCTACAATAATACAACAGAGAAAAACCCAACAATCATATGACCCCCTATGAGCAGCACTTTGGTGACAGTGGGAAGGAAAAACTCCCTTTTAACAGGAAGAAACCTCCAGCAGAACCAGGCTCAGGGAGGGGCGGGGCCATCTGCTGTGATTGGTTGAGGTTGCTGCTCTAGTCTGCATGCCAAATATCGTTGGGCCAGACACAAACTCCAAGTGCTCTGGGAGATTGCTTTCAACTGGAATATTAATTTATAACCTAAAACATAGTTATAATTAGTTCCTGGTTTGATTGAGCCAGACCTATTCAGCATGTTATTCCAGGACTGGCCGGCATCTCTGACTCACACCTTTATCTGCTGTTTCACAAAGTATTCACTTCTTAAACAATTTATAGAGTTCTACAATAACTTTTAATAAAAACGGACAAGTGAAGAACAGACTGTCTCACATAAAGACACGCTATCACAGGCTTTAGTGACAGCGTGGATGATTCCAACAAAATGATTTAATATTTTCCATTGCATTTCCCTGAATTCAGCTTTGACATTGAAACCCCGGATTCATAAAATGTGGGCGACTGTCAGGAGGGTCTTACACATATCCAAAGTAGTACTGATAGGACCCGGCCAACTTGAGGTCCAGAGAGCAGAACTTATCCGAGTCTTCTTCCTTTCCTGTTGGGTAGGTCCACGGCAACACACGGAAGTTGTTTCGGTCAAACAGCTGTCCTCCAAGTGGATAGTTGGTGTGCACCATGACCTTCTTTCCCTGAAGGCTCGGACCGAGACGGAACTGCAGCTCAAACCCTGCAGACAGAAAAGTACGACAAACTGAACAAACTGTGTTGGGTTTTTGGATTGTGAGGAAACTTTGTCTTCACCCTGTTAAAATGTCACAACTGTTTGTGTCTCAACAAGTCTGAAAAGATTCGTCTCTTGCAGTAATCATTACTGCTACCCACTCACAAGACAGTCCCACATCCCTGACACACACACACACACACACACACACACACACACACACACACACAAGCAGAAAACTGTCTTGTCTTGTTGGTCCTCCAGAGTTAGAGTTTAATTGTCTGTCTATAAAGAGTCCCATATGACAGACAGCCAACAGAATCCTTATCAGATGCAGAGTCCTCTAAATGCCAAGTGGCACATCTCTTCAACCCTTTCAGCCCAGCCGACACGCACACGAACATTTCATGCACGCACAAACGTGCATACACACTGTTTTCTGCACTCAGCCAGCAGCTGTGCAGAGATGCTCAGAGAAAATTACATTTTAGCAAAGTTACACAATGATTAAAGTCACTCTGCTGACCACCAATTGACACATTATTGCTGATGTGAATTACAAGTTTACCTGTGTTTCCCTCAGACAGCAGTTTCAATGCTCTGACCCTGGAATACATCTGACTGATTCTCCAGTTCACACTTCAGAGATCAGAGTCACCAATAACTAGAGTTTGTTCCTGGTGTTTGTGTCAAATGAGGAAAATCTATTTTAACCATGGACAGGTTGACTGCAGGGCTACGACCTCCTCAGTTACCTAGCTCGTTTCCCGACTGCTCGGGATGATTTGCTAGGGAACAGCTTATGGTGGCTTATTGCCCTCGCCTAGCTAGCTTCAGGATTTTTGAGGGTGAGAAGCCAGGTCTCCAATTCACTGAGCTTGGCCTCCAAAGCTGGAAACGCATCTTTAACACTAAATGAGGCTGAGGAATAACTCAACATTTGATACACCGAGTAAGAAAGTGACGAAGGGTCACATGACAAAGCCACACCCAACTGATTTCAGCTAAGAATTAAGCTAAAAGCTAAGCTACACTAACAAACCAAAAGACAACATGAGAAATAAGATGAATATAATTTTCAGAAAGTGTATTTCTGAGAAAGCTGCACTATGAAATAAGACGTAGGAATGAGTGGACACGTGAACATTCAGGAAAGCCCTTCCTAACTTATGATTTTTATGAATGCTGTTACCAAAGCCAATAATGCAAACATTCAAACAGTCACATTCCACATTGTGTTTAGACATGACACGTTTCAGCCCCCTGACGACAGTATAGATCAGCGGTCTCCAACCTTTGTTGCACCACGGACCGGTTTATGCCTGACAATATTTTCACGGACCGGCCTTTAAGGTGTCGCGGATAAACACAACAAAATAAAACCAGTACTGGTACCGAAAAAAAAGAAGATTTATTCATAACACACGTGAAAAGACCCAGGAAAACCGAGTAAAAGATAAAAACGATAACAAAATAACGCTGAAAACCGATAAAAACCCTGAAAACTATACATTTCACACCTGAGCCTCCCGGTACCAAACGACTCACGGACCGGTACCGATCCGAGGCCCGGGGGTTGGGGACCGCTGGTATAGATCACTACAGATGCAGATTAAAGGTTCCTGCTACGGTCAAAGCTTGCTGCTTTCTCTCTACAGTAGACGTCTTTCTACAAAACCTTTAAAATGAAACGTAACCAAGAAGTGTTGAAGCTGAACCTCGGTACCTTCCACATAAAACAATGGTTCCCTCAATTCCTTTCCTCAGAGTGAGGACTACAGCTCATCAGTATAACACTGGTGTATATTCCTTATGCAAACAGAGAAAGATCAGTGCATCCCTACACTTAACAAATATATAACAACCTGCATCTGCATCTGCTTACAGTAATGCAATCACCATCATTCTTCCAATGCAGACGTCTGTGCTCACCGTCATAACATTGACAGGCCACACATGACTGTTTCAGTCTTATCCCCTTATGTTTCATTTAAACTGTTTAACCTACATGTATGTGAGCCATGTCCAACATGAACAAATATAAATGCAAAAACAAAACACAGATTTTTGCATTTGTAGGGATTGTTGCAGTTTTTAAAGGTTTATGCTTCGTCTTGCATTGAAACCAAGGAACAGTGTCTACACTGTGTGTGTGGAAAGGTCTTCAGCAGTGATTTACCGACTATTTGGCTTAATATTAATACAAATATATATGTGCATTGAACATTTCTGACCTTTTCAACAGAAACAACAGCAAGACACACACATTCAAATTTTCAATGTATAAAATTAGTAGCATATAAAAACATTATCAACCAACTTAGCAGCTTAGTAGATGGAGCCACTGCAGCATAATATTAAGCATTAAATGCAGGATTTTATAAAGTAAGTGCTATTGAACAGTGCAGTCGGTAATACGGTTCTTACCTTGCTCGAGTCTGAACAGAGTTCTCTCTAAATTCTGCTTGTCGTTCAGCATGAGGACTCTAATCTGCTTCAGGTGTTGAGGCAACATGCTGGGAGAATCGGTTCAGAGTTATACTGGCCCTCCTGTCAGGACAAGAACAGGCAGGTTACTACGTGACCTACCGTGACACACTAACTGAACACAGTGAGAGCCGTCTGTCCAAGCAGCACCAGCAGGAATATTAATATTGGAAGTGTATGTGCCATATCAGCATCGCAGTCCAACTGGCCTCAGGTAGCACCAAGTGTAATGGAAACATCCCAGTTCAAAACTTTAATAACTACAAAGTCCTTAAACACAGTATTGACTGAGGTGCAGAGTCTTGTCTTTGTGCCATCCTTAAAAACTGGCTGATGTTGATGATTTAAAAAAATCAGTTTTTTTCCTCCAGGAAAGATGATTTTATAAAAAGTGTCAACTCAATAAATAAACACTTTTTCCAGCTATTCATTGTGCGTCACAGATATACAGCACTCACTGGTGTCGTTAAATGGCATCTCGTTTTCCAGTATGCCACTATCAGACCGAAGGGTGAGTTTCTTCATCCCTACTGTGACCTCTAAAGGTTAAACACAATCAGTGGTTTCAGCGTGTACTTCCTCACTGCCACTGTGGTCATGTTCACATTAAATGTTGTTATTTACCAATAAATTTCAACAGGTATCAAACTCTTTTCCAACAACAGCAGATAATGCATGCAACAGCAGTAACTGAAAAGCATGACTGCTAACATAAACTACATTTACTGTGAGTTTGGTTTCAGCACTTTCTAATCTTTGTTACACGCCATGTTACAAAAGCAGGATCACAGAGATTCCCGGAGAGCAAACAGAGAGAACACCAAGGATTCAGCAACAAGTCCTTCAAGTCCCGGGAAAGCCTGGGTTCCATGGATCCCACATGTTTAGGGCTGCGTATCGTCACTGATTTCTACAATCAATTCGATTCCGATTCACAAGGTCCTGAATCGATTTGATTCAATTCAATTCAATTCGATTTGAATCTGGGAAATTTTGCCTCAGAAAGTCAGAAATATTATAATTCAGATCAGTACATTTACATATTTTTGTATCTATAAAAAGGAAGCTGACACATGCAAGACTTTATCAAAGGTGTGAGAATCACAGCAGAGGCCTTTGTGTCAAAGTAGCTGAAGATAAAACACAGAAACAATGAAGGTGATTTTCCTGGTCTGGGATTTTATAAAAATATTCTGCAGTACATCGAAAACAAAAGAAAACCATTAATCAACACATGAACATTACCTCTGAAGTTACAGCGGTTTATTAGAGACAGGCTGAGTGTTTAGCATTTTGTATAATTTTAAAAAGTTTATATTTGTTCAGAAGCCTGTTGAACGGCAGAAATTAGGTTTTCTTTTCGGAAGTAAGTAAAAAAAAACGTCAGCCGACAGCCTGTAAACAACGGTAGACTTGTGCGTAACAAGCAAGCAAATAATGCAGAAAACAGATTTCGGGGATAGACAGGAAACTGTTCTTGAAGTACAGAGAGAGAGAGAGAGAGAGAGAGAGAGAGCTGTGCATGAAGTGTGATTTTATCCTGGTGAAAGCAAAACAGTAAAAGTCAGAGTGAATTCATGACGATGTTTATGTGAAGCGTAGTTTTATCTTCTTTTGCTGCTGGTTCGGTCAGTATTGTTTGGAGAGACATCAAACTAACAGCTTCAGAATCAGCGCAAAAAGGGCGTGAACACAAAGCTCGACCCGCCGAAACATCAGAATCAGCGAGCTGTCGGCTTTCAGCCCCGAGAAAGGCGACATCTAACTGATTCTGATCCGCGGGTCCGGGTCTTTGTGCAGAAGCCTGTTCCTGCTCTCATTTACTGTTTTCAATGTTTGGTGGTTGTTTAAATTTTGTGAGATTTCACCAGAGATTCTGGAATTTTGGGCAAAATACATTTATATTAAAAAAAAATCGATTCAGGATTTTAATGAATCGATATCACATTATCCAAGCCAGAATCGATTTTAATCGATGAATCGATTATTAAAACCCACCCATACACATGTTTTAAGCCCGCTGTAGAGTTGCTTGATCAGGAACAGATTTGGGGAGTTAGGAAGTCAAGTAAACAACTCCCTCCTGTCTCCTGCACATACACAAATCCACAGTTCTGTCTGTACCACTACACACTCAGTAATTAGCCTTGTAGTTAGTGGATGGCACTACAAAAATCATGGTGATTCGGGTTTCCCTGGCAACTGGCATGATGACAACAAAGGGTAACGTTGTTAAAAGGGAAAACAAACACTTCAGGTAGTGAGTTTAAGACATGCTTTAAGCAATCCATTCTTACACAAAGTGAGGAAGTTCAGGCCTCATTTCACATAACGTACAGCAAGTAAGTTAGTTTAAAGTGACTCATGAATTTGGACATCAACCATCCTCGGTCAATGACCTGTGATCAACTGAACCTTGATTTTTTACACCATAAAAATATATTTTTAAAAGAATATTTCAGTCCTACCAATCAGATCTGCAGTATAAAACACATGTTTAACTGAGTGCAGAGCCCATTAAACACCCGACAGAGACCCTACAGTGCGCGGATATAGTGAGTCTTAATATTCCTGCTGTTTTAACAAATACTTTACATTTGAATTCAGGGATTACTGCAACGTAACCGCAAACCTGCACAGACTGGAGCAGGTTAACGCGTCTGAAGTCACTGAACCCCGCTGACCCTCCTCCGAGTCTGCGCAGTGCTCCGAGGTGCAGGACAAGGTCAGGAATTCTGCCGTTAATGTCACAGCATCTATTTTTAAAAGCGTCCAGCTCCTTCGGTACATTGGGTCCACGCCATTACAAACTCAGAGACACGGACATTTACATCAAGTTAATAAGCATTTGCAACGGAAAAACACGAGTCTGCACGAGTCTGCACAGCTAACGTCCTTCGTGTGGCTGCGCTCAGTTTAAAGGCGAGCTCGTTTATTGTTGCCTCGCTTTGCTGCACAGCACCAGTGTTTAACTATTTCACAGTTCGGCACAGCGTGACTGCAGAAACACGGCCAACAAAACAGCGGAATTATTGTGTTTCACACGGCGTGACAGCCTGCACGCACACACGGTCAGCCAGTAGCACAGCGCGCTGTAGTGGGCGGTGCTGCACAATTTCACTGCGGAGAATAACACAGTAGAGCGATTTGGCCCCAACACTTCAATAATAACCCGCATTTACAAGCTAACGAGGTCAGCGGGGACAGATGAATGAAAATGCTGTTTACCAGCAAACGGCTCCTGCAACGTGAAAAGGGTCACGTTACAAATAACATCACAACCGTCAGTTAAGCAAACGCCGCTGAGCTAACGTAGCTAGCTACTTGCTACTAGCATCGTCATCGTCTAACAACGCGAGCAAAGGGAAAACGCATTAAAATGTCCACGTTCACCTGTCCGTTGTGTGTCCGGGGTCCGTCACAGCAACAGAACAGTTTGTGGTATTTCCCGGATAGACAGCAGCTGTAGGGAAGGGGCGTGGCTACAGACCGGGGCGGAATTTATTACCGTACAGTTTAGTGCTTTTACCGTAATGATGCTAAAAACGAGCAATAAACGTGTAAAGCGAATTTTCCGTTTTGAAAGCCCTATTTAACAAAAACAGCACACAAAGATTTGAGCTAAAGTAGAAGTCTGGGTTTGTCTTTATATATAGCACTGTGCAAAAGCTTTGTGTTTTGTTTCCCACAGCCAGCGTCCGCAGCACAACACCGGCTAAACTTGTTAGTTTGAAGTGTTGTGGTGAAGTTTACAGTGTTGGGCTGGTGCAAGGCAGGCTGCGGTGTTAACTTTATTGGGCAGAAGCAGTAGTAGACAGAAGACACAGCAGACACCTGTGAGGCATGACCTGCAGGAAAGAGCCGATACTGGACTCGATCCATGGCCACTGCAAAAACAATATGTGGTACATGTTCTACCAGCTGTTGGTGTTGTTATTTGGAACATTTGCAATGAAAAGAGTGAAAGAGTTGATGCTTCTTTAACTTAGGAGCATGTATGTCCCTCTGTCTTTCATCTCTTGTCTCACCTTCACTTCTCACTGGGTTTGCCAGTAGTTAACATTTGTTTTGTCATAACTACCCTTCTGATCAGGTAGTCTTGTCAAGGATAAATAGATGTAAGTGGTTGAATTGAGTTCAGTGTATGATAATGTAAGAACAGATCTTTTGTAAGCACTGTGTAGCCATTTCATGCTCAGTTTATGCATCTAATGAGATTTACACAGTGCCAGAGTTGTCCATTATAGTCCCTTTATCCAACTGTCTCGGGCCTTTTTGGTCACCTACTATATTATAGATATATTAGTCCTTAATGGAGACTTAATGGAGCAGCTTTGTCCACATACTACATATCCACAGGTTGTGCTGGGGGCATTGCAACTGTTCATGAGAATCACCTCCCTCCTGTCTTCTTTCTGCTTCAGTTTCTAACAAACATTTACAGTGGTGTGAAAAAGTGTTGGCCCCCTTCCTGATTTCATATTTTGTTTGTATGTTTGTCGCACTTCAATGTTTCAGATCATCAAAAATTTGAATATTACACAAAGATAACAGAAGTCAACAGAAAATGCAGCTTCTAAATGAAGGTTTTTATTATTAAGGGGAAAAAATCCAAACTTACATGAGCCTGTGTGAAAAAGTGAAACCAGTTCATCAGAAATTCTGCTCCCAGGTCTAAAATGAACATAAGAAATACACAGTACATATAGTTATAATTATAGAAGTTATAGTAAATTATACTGTATGTAAATGTACCTGTCCACGTGTTAGTTACATACTCACGTGGAGGCAGGGACCTCACAGAGGAAGCATTACTCCCAACCTATCATAAGATTGTGTTGTACATTGTTATATATAGTTTTTTTTTTTTTATTAATAAAAACATCAAGAAGTCACAAACAACAGTAGAACACACCATGGTACATGTTTAAACAAGGAAGGCTTATTCATCAAAATTATTTATTATTAAAATAGACATAACATCATTTTTCCACCCCAAAAAACACATGTTCAAAACACCAGCCAGACACCAGACAAGCTGTCACATGGTATCAAACAGAAGCTGTCAATTCAGCTCTGTGGCCAATCATAATGAAGCAGTTCATCAGAAGTTGTAGATTCAAGCTGCTCTTCACACCTTTGGCCACCAGATGTCACCAAAGAGGCTTGTGTCGAAAAGCTTGGAGCAATGAACCGCTGTTCACTACAAACGTCAGTGTTTCAGCCTCATTTGGCATCACTGCGGCAAACTAAAGACCTTTATTGCACTGTAGCAAATATACTACATACAAAAACCAAAAACAGGAAACAGTAACAGAAATCTGGAAACTAGCAACTATGGATATAACACAGAACAATAAGGAGAACCAAGACCAAGAATAACAACAAAGACTATAACTTCAACCAGAATCATACTGGATCACAGACCCAGTAGACCCAGTAGTCGTAGTCGCTCAGCAGGATCGTTGATGTGATGGAAGCACACAGGTGGTATCAGATCAACGCTCTAGCTTGTATCTGTAATTGTTATAACTCATGACATGTTTATGTATAAGGTTAGCCATCATGCTAGGAACATTAAAAGCTTCCTTCACAAACAGTCTTGGTTTTTTCTCATCAGCGTCGTGTGTCTAGATTGCTGTTAGTGTTTTCAGTGTTGTTTCCTGCAGTTTTGCTGAACATTTGAAAATGAACATTAACACAGATATTTTGTGCGTTCTTTTCTAGGAGGGTTGTAGTGACCTGTGCATTAAAACACAATTCTTTACATTCAGGACTTATATGTGGTCTAAATGAAACTTTGTTTGAGGGATGTGACAAATATGAAAGATTTGTTTAACTGAGATGGAAATACCACAACATACAATAATACAGTTATAATAACAATAGCAGCATATGCTTTTAGCCAGCATATTATAGCATAATGCTAAAGTATTTTACTGATTTTACTGTAGTTTACTCATTTTGCCCTCTCTCTATCTGTTTGAGTGTTGGTGTTGTGTTTCAGGGACACCTGCTCCTCTCGTTTCCCACCCTTGAATTCAGCATAACTACAAACACATCTGTTGGTAATGACCTGATTCCTACTGTCTCCGTACCTCTGGAGAGGTTGAGGTGTGTTTTTTGTCTTCGCCTCTCCCACCAGGGCGTACTGGATACTTTCTCTGGTACTGTGTTTGGGGTACTGGATGTGTGTGCTTATGTAACTCAGGTGTTTCGACTGAGAAATAATAACCACTCCACAGTGGATGGGCTTACATGGTATCTCCCTTGCTGAGACAACTAGAAGGACCAGAAGAAGCTGGTGTCACCAGGAACTGTTTGGCCAACTGAAGCATCTGCAGTTGCACGTCTGGACCAAGAAGTGTCCACAGGTTCACACAGTTTATCAGTTGGTATTCTGCTTAATTTTGATCAAGGTCTTTCACCATGTCATTTATGGACTAGTTCAACATTTTATTGAGGGCGTTTCTGCCATTGCTGACCTACGACCGAGCCACCCGAGAAGTTAAAATGGACTGAAGCAAAGTAGAAACCTGTTCTGTGGTTAGATTAATTGAAATGTAAAATTCTTTTTGTCCTTTGGAGTAAACAGGCTTGCTATCAGTGCTCTGATGGAACTGAAACACATTAGTACTTAGAGTTGTTTTCTTATTTTACTGTTTGTATTTAAAGAGAAGTTATCTTTAAATCTCGGTGTACTGTGTACAATGACAATAAAGGATTTCAGTTCAAACATAAGATCCAGTTCAGATGCTTAATATTGTGAGAATAACACAGAAGAGGGCCTGCGGTGTGTTGGTTATACTATACACTCCTTCAGGACACCTTCATCATGGTGACAGCTTAATGTTTTATTTCATATCACTGATATTTCCATGTTGCATCCTGAGGCCTGGCTGACACTCTCTGTCACTATTCTGGATTCAGAAAAAAGCCTCCATTGATGTGCTTGGCGTGACATCAGAGATTATATAACATTCTTAACCCAACATTACATAGAAACCAGCACGCAAGCACCAGCTTTTTCAAGCCTTACATGAAGCACAAGGACTGCAAGGAAACTTTAGACATAAAAAACATTAAATCTCAGCGTTGCAGGGACCCTGCGTTGCCAGGAGATTATCAAGTTTTAACATACAAAAATCCTCTGGCTGGATGAAAGGACAGATGTGCCTCAAGAGAGAGAGAGACAGAGAGAGCATCGTTTGCTATGTAGCCTGTAAAAAGTGAGTCAGTATGAGCGTGTGAGGCTGAACATGTGTGTGCCACCACTGTCGCAAAGGCTGCTGTTTCCTGATTGGCTGCTGCCCGCACATACTCATGCACCCTGCTGGCAGTGAGATATATGGACGAGAGGACGAGAGACTCGGGGTTAGAGTGAACGTGGAGAGACCAGAATAACATCAGGGGCGACAGAAAGAGTTAAAGAAGCAGAAAGATCATTTATCATTTCAGAGGAGTCTTATCAACCTCAGCACCCCAACAGCAGGAAGAGCAGGTAAGAATCAGCCCGTCTTCAATTTTCTTCAAGTTTTCTGAAAGCCTGATCGCATGCTGACAACATGAACTAACAGGTGCTGAAATTATTCTTTGCTGGGACCAGGGATTTATTTTCAGTAAGAACTCCATCCCAAGTGTCGTGAAGCTGAAAAGTCCCGTAAGTGTGAGAGAAAAAGTAGCATTTGAATATTATTTTATGTTGTAGGTCTGTGTTTAATTGATAACTGAAGCTGATGGAAGAAGAATAAAATAAACAAAGATAAACATAAAATATATACAGAATTAAAAGCACAGACCGTGCAGCTGTGGAGCAGAGGAAAGTTACAAAGAGCTGAAGTGAAACTGAGTGTAAAACACAAAAATGTGTTTTACACTCAGGAGCCACTGTTGTAGTTTTCATACAGTATTTTTAATCTTTATTATATTATGTATTAGTGGATTTTTAAACACTAGGGATCTCTATTCTACGTCTCTGTTAGCACATGAATGAATAACTGATCAACAATCGATTTACTTTACAGAAACCTGGTTACAGCAGGATGATTATGTTTAAATGAATCAACACCCCCGAGTTATATAAATGTCAGAATCCTCGAACCCTCGCAGGACAGAAGGGGCGGTGTGGCAGCTCCAAGTTATTAATCAAGACCCAGACAGTCTGAATTCATTTCCACCCAGCTGGAAATATCAAAAAACTTTTTTGTTTTGTTGTTGATGTCTATCGTCCACCTGGGCCTCAGTCAGAGTTGTGTGATTTTAACATTCATGTAGATGCTAAAAATGACAGCCTCAACATTTAATCTGTTATTAACAGATTTAATTACTCTAGATCTTGTTCTAAATATGGCGTAGAAGCTGAACATTTAACAGTGTTTCCTGAAAACACTTGTTTCTCTGATCATTTACTAATAGCATTTATTTACAGAAATGCAGTGGGCAATAGATTTCATCACAGTAGACGTCTTTCTGAAAGTACTGTTACGAAATTTACAGATATAATTTGTGCCAATACAGTGCAGAACAGCTACCTGAATGCTGTTATCAGTTATCACAGCCACAGAAACAGGAATTCAAACACCAACATGCAGACATGGAAGCAGAGAAACTACGGACAAAAGTGTCGGCCTGCCTCAGCAATGCAAAGCCCCCAGCATCCAACATCAGCATGGTGGAGAGGAAGGCACTCACATCACTTAACAATGACAACAACATTATCATCTTTCCAGCAGACAAGGGTCGGTGCACAGTTTTGCTAAACCAGAAAGGCTTTCGTTGGAAAATTTTGTCACTGCTTAGTGACAGAAATACTTATGAGCCCCTGAAACGAGACCCAGGAAGTGGCTACAGGAAGAGGGTGACAGACTGTCTGAAGCAGTTAGAACAAGACAAGGCTATCGACCGGACCTCAGACCACAGGCTGTACCCAGGAGAGTCTACACCAAGTCTGTGTGGTTTACCGAAGCTACAGAAACAGGGTTTAAGACCGATTGTCTGCATGATCAACTCGGTCACCCTATAACAAGAACACGTTGGATTTTGTTGAGAAAGTGAGAGATGTCATGATGGAGGCAGATGAAACCATGATGGAGGCAGGTGAAACCATGATGGAGGCAGATGAAACATGATGGAGGCAGATGAAACCATGATGGAGGCAGATGAAACCATGATGGAGGCAGGTGAAACCATGATGGAGGCAGGTGAAACCATGATGGAGGCAGGTGAAACCATGATGGAGACAGATGAAACCATGATGGAGGCAGGTGAAACCATGATGGAGGCAGGTGAAACCATGATGGAGGCAGATGAAACATGATGGAGGCAGGTGAAACCATGATGGAGGCAGATGAAACCATGATGGAGGCAGGTGAAACCATGATGGAGGCAGATGAAACCATGATGGAGGCAGATGAAACCATGATGGAGGCAGGTGAAACCATGATGGAGGCAGATGAAACCATGATGGAGGCAGGTGAAACCATGATGGAGGCAGGTGAAACCATGATGGAGGCAGATGAAACCATGATGGAGGCAGGTGAAACCATGATGGAGGCAGGTGAAACCATGATGGAGGCAGATGAAACCATGATGGAGGCAGGTGAAACCATGATGGAGGCAGGTGAAACCATGATGGAGACAGATGAAACCATGATGGAGGCAGGTGAAACCATGATGGAGGCAGATGAAACCATGATGGAGGCAGATGAAACCATGATGGAGGCAGATGAAACCATGATGGAGGCAGGTGAAACCATGATGGAGGCAGATGAAACCATGATGGAGGCAGGTGAAACCATGATGGAGGCAGGTGAAACCATGATGGAGGCAGATGAAACCATGATGGAGGCAGGTGAAACCATGATGGAGACAGGTGAAACCATGATGGAGACAGATGAAACCATGATGGAGGCAGGTGAAACCATGATGGAGGCAGATGAAACCATGATGGAGGCAGATGAAACCATGATGGAGGCAGGTGAAACCATGATGGAGGCAGGTGAAACCATGATGGAGGCAGATGAAACCATGATGGAGGCAGATGATGGTCTTGTACAATGTTACATCTGTCTTCACCATCCCCACTGACACAGCGGCCAGAGAAGCAGAAGAACATCACATCAAGAAGGCCCTGAGTAAATGTGGTTATCCCAGCTGGACTTTTGTCAACAAGAAAGCTCCATCCAATCCAGGAGAGAAGGACAACCGCTGCCCAAGAGAAAACCTGTAGTGATCCTGTACGTGTCAGGAGTATCGGAGCAGCTGAGATGCATTTTTTCTAAACACCGGGTCTCTGTTTCTTTTAAACCCCAAAACACGCTGCGCCAAAACTGGTCCACCCAAGGATCGGGTCCCCGACACAAACAGAGTAACATAGCGTAAGCTGTTAAGTGCAGGAGGATTGCCAGGATTTATACATCGGGGAAACCAAACAACCTCTGGCTACAACACAGAAGAGCCACCTCGTCAGGCCAGGACTCTGCAGTCTTTACACCTACAGGCCAGTGGACACTCTTTCAATGATGAGGATGTAACATCCTGGACAGGGAGGAACGCTGGTTTGAGGGCGGAGTCAAGGAGGCCATTTACGTGAAAAGGGAAAGACCATCTCTAAATCGAGGAGGGGCCTAAGGGTACATCTGTCACCATCTTACAATGCTGTGATTGCAGCCATTCCCCAACTCTCTGTGAATGGTACTCATGGTTATTGATCAGAGGTCTTTGATCAGTGGTCATGACATTGACATTTGACATGACATTTGCATATTAATAATCAATGAACTGACCTCCCAGCCCATTGTTCCTTCAGTGGTTTCAGTCATTGTACAAATGTCCTGTTTATAAGGTTGAAACCTGCAGCTGAGACTGAAGATGTCACCTGATGATGATGAAACGTTCCTCCCACTGAAAACTTCTCTGTTATAGATTTTTCTGAATTAAGTTCAATAATTAGAATAATGGTAAGTCACTGAAACTTTCCCAACACTAAATTTCAGCGTTCCTCTTCAATCCTTCTGACCACATGGTGGCCTTCATTTATCAGAGTAGGAACAGACCATATTTGCACAAGTGGATAGAGCTGCTGGGGGACACCCACAATCTCATGATTTAGGACTGCACTGACATCAGATTGACATTCATGAGATAAGGTCACAATCTTTCAGTGGGAGTGTGAGTGGGAATAGGTGAGACCTGCTGACCCTCAGTGGTACTGCGTTTTAGGCACTTCTGTATTGGTAGATGAACCATTACAGACATCAAAAGTTGTATTTTTAGCTTCATTTTTTGTCCATTTTTAGCTCAAGTAATGTTTCATTACTATTAATAATTTATATATCATACAACTTACACATGAATGCAACATGCAAATAGAAGCCTTGAAGCGAGATACAGCCCACTGTGTGATACCAAAACAGTTATAAATTAAAAAGAAATGGGCGTTTCCCACAGATTAAATAGGAAACAATATTGAGATTCTGGTGAAGGATATAGCTGATCCTCCCTTGGCTCATCCTCCTCACTGGGAAGGATGCCAATTAGACTACGTCCAGTTAATGTCACCATCTGCTGTAGCCTGTAGAGATACTTCGACATAAAAATCACTTCCAAATCTGCCTTCATCAAAATCTTTTCTTCCAATAAGGGATTAAAAGCAGATTAGTGCCAGATTAAACCCAGAATTCATTACATTGAAAATCTACTCCAGTTGCAGTTTAACAATAATTTTGTATCTGAAGGTTAAATCTCAGTTTTGCTCCCCGTCATGGCAGCAAAGCGACCTTTCCTCTCTTTCTCACCCCTAGTTTCCCTCTCTTCCCCTTCAGTCTGTATTGTCCTCTTTCAGCTGTGCTCTTTATCCAAGGTCACCCAGTTACTGTGGTCTGTTTAGATGTGATCTGCTGGACTGAGGGCAGGAGCAAGTTCAAACATCATTCGTCACTAAGTAAATAACATAAGAACAACCCCAGGTTTCTCTTCAGCTCTGTAGCCAGGCTGACAAACAGTCAGAGCTCTGTTGAGAAACCTTCCCTTTAACGTTAACTAGTGATGACTTCATGAACTTCTTCACTAATAAAATTTAACAATTGGAGAAAAAAACATATTCATAACATCCCACAGATCTATATTATTACGTATGGCTACTTTCAATATTTCAATAGATCATAATTTAGACTCTTTTTCTCCAATTGATCTTTCTGAGTTAACTTCAATCATTACTTCCTCCAAACCATCAACGTGTCTTTTAGACCCCATTCCTACAAAGCTGCTCAAAGAAGTCCTGCCATTAATTAATTCTTCGATCTTATATATGATCAACCTATCTCTAATAATCAGCTATGTACCACAGGCCTTCAAGGTGGCTGCAGTTAAACCTTTACTCAAAAAGCATCTCTAGACCCAGCAGTCTTAGCTAATTATAGGCCAATCTCCAACCTTCCTTTATATCAAACATCCTTAAAAGAGTAGTTGTCAAACAGCTAACAGATCATCTGCAGAGGAATGGTTTATTTGAAGAGTTTCAGTCAGGTTTCAGAGTTCATCACAGCACAGAAACAGCTTTAGTGAAGGTTACAAATGATCTTCTTATGGCCTCTGACAGTGGACTCATCTCTGTGCTTGTCCTGCTAGACCTCAGTGCAGCATTCGATACTGTTGACCATAATATCCTATTAGAGCGATTAGAACATGCTGTGGGTATTACAGGTACTGCGCTGCAGTGGTTTGTATCATATCTATCTAATAGACTCCAGTTTGTGCATGTAAATGGAGAGTCCTCTTCACACACTGAGGTTAATTATGGAGTTCCACAGGGTTCAGTGCTAGGACCAATTCTGTTTACATTATACATGCTTCCCCTAGGCAGCATCATTAGAAGACATAGCATACATTTTCACTGCTATGCAGATGACACCCAGCTCTATCTGTCCATGAAGCCAGATAACACACACCAATGAGTTAAACTGCAGGAATGTCTTAAAGACATAAAGACTTGGATGGCCACTAACTTTCTGCTTCTTAACTCAGATCAAACTGAGGTTATTGTACTCGGCGCTGAAAAGCTTAGAAATATGGTATCTAACCAGATTCTTCCTCTGGATGGCATTACCTTGGCCTCCAGTAACACTGTGAGGAACCTTGGAGTCATTTTTGACCAGGATATGTCCTTCAACGCACATATTAAACAAATATGTAAGACTGCGTTCTTCCATTTGTGCAACATCTCTAAAGTTAGAAATATCCTGTCTCAGAGTGACGCTGAAAAACTAGTTCATGCATTTATTACTTCCAGGCTGGACTACTGCAATTCATTATTATCAGGATGTCCAAAAAACTCCCTGAAAAGCCTCCAGCTAATCCAAAATGCTGCAGCAAGAGTCCTGACAGGGACTAGAAAGAGAGAGCATATTTCTCCTGTTTTGGCTTCCTGTTAAATCCAGAATTCAAAATCCTGCTCCTCACATACAAGGTCTTAAATAATCAGGCCCCATCTTAACTTCAAGATGTCATAGCGAGCGAGCAAGTAATTTATTTATATAGCACTTTTAGAATATGTCCCAGCTGAACACTCGACATGCCAGAAATGATACATTAAATAAGTTTAAAAGTAAAGTAAAAATAAAATAAAATAAAGATAAATTAAAGATAATTAAAATGCCATTTAAAATAATAAAATTAGCACAAAAAGCAAAAACAATAATAAAATAGTATAAAATGATAATTAGATTACAACAATAAAATCAGGGTCAGACTGTGTCATATGCCAAGGAGTAAAAATGTGTTTTAAGACGTGTTTTAAAAGTGGACAGTGAGGGGGCCTCTCTAATGTGCTGGGGAAGATTGTTCCACAGATTAGGAGCAGCAATAGAGAAGGCCCCGCCCCCTCTGAGCTTCCTCTTGGACCTGGGGACCTCCAGGTTCAAACGCCTTAAATGATAAAAACTGGACTTGACAGTAGCCCTAATTTGAGTGTCCAATTTAAAATCACTGTCCATCTTAAAACCCAGGTTAGAAACAACAGGTTTAAAATACTCTGCCAGGGGTCGCAAGCAGTGTTGGTCACGTTACTTGAAAAAAGTAATCAGTAACTAATTACTGATTACTTCCCCAAAAAAGTAATCCCGTTGCTTTACTGATTACTTATTTTCAAAAGTAATTAATTACCTAGTTACTTAGTTACTTTTTAAAACATGATTTATCCCCTAAACCTGAATAGGTGATAAAGTGATAGATCTTTCAGCCCAATTCTACTTTTTCTTCATAATCCATCATACAAAATGTACCTCTTCCATCTGCGTTCAGCTCTACGACACTCCCTCCTCACAGCCCGAGTGGCGTCGTTAAACCAAGGGTTAGTTTTAACCTTGGGCTGCCTGGTTATTAATGGTGCCACAGAGTCCAGAATGGTTAGGCAAGGAGATTGAAACCAGGAGCTGAGGTCCTCTGTGTCCAAGGGAGTGAGATCAGCAGAGACAGCTGGCTAAAAGCAGAGGAGAACTGGGCAGCAGTGGAAGAACAGGAGCGCTGGTTTGAACTGTAGTGCATGAAAACATAGCATCAAATAATACAGCCATATGGTCAGAGAAAGCAGTGTCAGTCACTTCCACGTTAGACACAGGTAGACTGTGCGACAGGTCCAGTGTGTGTCCGTGTTCATGATCAGGACGGGCTGGACCAGATTAAAAGAGTCAACTTAAAAACTCCTTCACCAGAGGTTTGTCAGGGCAGCAGACATGGATATTAAAATCTCCCACAATAATGATCGTAGTTGGGCAGAATCCCAGCTAGAAATTCTGAAAAGTCATTTATGAAATTCTTATTGTATTTAGGGGGGCGATAAATAACAGCAAAGAGCACAGAGTTAGAGCGATTAACTTCAAAACACGTGAGCTCAAAGCTGGAAGACGAGGGCTGTAAAACACACTATTTACAATTAAAATCCTCTTAAAAACAACCTCCTCCTCTCCCTGATGTCCTTGGTGTGTTAAAATAGGAACAACCCGCTGGTAAAAGTTTGGATAAAATACTGGACTCACCAGAGTTAAGCCAAGTCTCAGTGACACACATGAAGTCCAGGTTCCAGGAGGTGAATGACTCCTTCAGAATAAAAGATTTGTTCAGCAGCGATCTGGCGTTTACCAGCCCGGGGATGAGGTATGTACCATATGACCCCAACAGAGCACTTCAGTCGGAGAATGCTCTCTTCCCTGTGCTTCCTATGATATTTAAAAGTAGTATGTGAGGCAGAGCCTTTGCTTTCAGGCACCTCTTCCGTGGAAAATAAGAGTGTGAATATCGATATAAGAGTGTTAAAAATGTTCCTGCTGTGGGATTTTATTTTAGCTGTTACTTCTGATGGAATTGCAACATTGGACAGTAAACTGCAACATCTATTTCAATTTGTTTTTTTTTCTTTATTTTATTATTTTACTATAATTGTTAGTGTCACAATATATTTCTATAGCACAATTAAAAGCAACAAAGTTGACCAAAGTAATTTAGTTAGTTAATGAACAAGAGAAAGACATAGGAGAATAAATACAATAAAATAAATCATGAGAAGAAGCAAATGCGATGTTGTGACATCACATCAAAAAAGTTACAGTATTACATTAATTTATTCAAACATTATCTAACAACATTTAAACTACTTATTAAACATTTATCAACCTCTATCACAAAACCAGTAAATAAAAGACGGCCACAGCCAGCGTGACCTCACCCAAAGGTGTCCTGATAGGAAGCCTAGCGCTGAGCGTTTATGCCAGCACCACTTTGGTGTTTGGAACTGGATGTGACAAATGAGGAGAGGATTGGTTGTAACCCATGCTTACTGGCTAACACCTTGTGATTAACAACATGGAGCCAATGGGAGAGTCAGATTTAGCAGTAAGCACCTCTGTATACTGCATAATGCAGTATACAGAGGTGCTTACTGCCAACTGACAAAAGTAACTCACAGTCCAGAAATCCCTAATTTCCCTTGGGATTAATAAAATATTCTGATTCTAAAAAAGAGAAAACATCCAAAAGCCTTAAGGAATAACTGAAGAAAGCAATTCCTGGGGGAACTAGGGAGAGCACAGCTATGTGGGACAACTCAACAAAGGACAAATGGAAATTGAGAAAATTTATGCATAATCCAATCCAATTTTATTTATAAAGCACTTTAAAATACCCAGCACAGGAACAAAGTGCTGTACAGAAAATGAGTTAAAACAATAGAATAACAGAAAACAGCAAAATAAATAAATAAAAAACATAAAACAAAATTAAAATGGCCCTATATTAAAACCAAAACAAGATAAAACAGCATCGAATCACCTAAAAACAACTAAAATAAAAATAAAAACCAACATCTCACGTGGTGTCAAAGGTCAGGGTAAAGAGGGGGGTTTTCAAGAGTGACTTAAAAGCAGATAAAGAACTGGCCTGTCTGATCTCTGAAGGAAGCTCGTTCCACAGTTTGAGCTGCTACAGCAAAAGCACGATCACGAAGTTTACGCCCAGTCCTGGGTACATGCAGGAGCATTGATCAGCTCACCTGAGAGAGCGGGTGGGTGTATGAGGCTGTAGCAGCTCAGAGAGATGATTTGGGGCGAGGCCATGGAGAGCTTTAGAAGTAAATAAAATAATTTTAAAATGAATCCTAAAAGAAATGTGCAGCCAGTGAAGTGAAGCTAAAACAGGGGAAATGTGCTCGAACTTTCTAGTGCCAGTTAAAAAACGAGCTGCGGCACTTTGCACCCTCGGGAGATGACTAATATGTGATGCGCTGACCCCAATATAAAGTGCATTACAGTAATCCAGATAATGATGGGAGGGGGAACAGTTGGGAAACACAGCGGCAGACACCAGACCAAATGAAATGAGGAAGTACACGTCAGCACATGACACAGAAAGAAATGCTTACCAAAGTAAAATGCGAGAGACGGCAGAACAAGGTAAATAATGAATGACTTCACAGGAAAACAGAGATGGAAAAACAAGGGAAGCAATACACAGGGAATAAAATACAACCAACCGAACAGAACCAGATGAGAAACCAAAAACTGAAAATGTAAATAAATATGGAAAAAACAAACAGGAAACTCTGCACTCTTGCACACTCTGCAAGAGTCTGGGTCCAAGACCCAATTTAATTCAATTCACTTTTATTTACACAGCACCAAATCACAACAACAGTCGCCTCAAGGCGCTTTATATTGTAAGGTCGACCCTACAATAATACATACAGAGAAAACCCAACAATCATATGACCCCCTATGAGCAGCACTTTGGCGACAGTGGGAAGGAAAAACTCCCTTTTAACAGGAAGAAACCTCCAGCAGAACCAGGCTCAGGGAGGGGCGGGGCCATCTGCTGTGATTGGTTGGGGTGAGAGAAGGAAGACAGGATAAAGACATGCTGTGGAAGAGAGACAGAGATTAATAACAGATATGATTCAGTGCAGAGAGGTCTGTTAACACATAGACTCAGGGACCATGACAGAGAGGAGCCTAGTTTATCTTGCTTTCTAACTCTAATGACCATAAATGTACAAATTAAAGTTGTTTTTGCATGACCTGAAACTACCTGTCAAGTCCTCAAAGGCATAAGGAAAGTGTTTAATGACGTCACAGACCTGAATATAATATGTGGCAGTATTTATAGTTATAATGTAATTACCTACATAAAATTAAATACATTAAGTAATTAGATAAAATCCATTAAAAACAGTAAATTATGAATTCGCAGTCTAACACTTAACAGTTAACACAAACAAAGATATGTTCGTGATGCTAGCAGTAGATGTGAACTGTACATCCCCACAGGCCTAGCCTACTTGCTAAGATAGCTATCTTTTACAGTGTTGAAGCCTGGGGGGCGTGAACGGCGGATGCAGCGGGCGCAGGTGGGGAGGGGGGGTCGGAACCAGGCGTACAGTAAAAAGAGAGAGAGATGTGCACGAGTCTGCCAATAAAAATCGATCTCTTCTGCTCTGATTCACACACTAGCTCAGGTCGATATAGCCTGCCTCTCTCCCCCCCGCTGCTCTCGTCTCTCTATCTCTCTCCATACACGTACGCTCGCGGCAGCCGCCAGCTTGTATGCGTCCCTCCTCGCGCCAGAGAGTGGCCGCCTGGCTGCTCGCGCTGCCGTTGGGGAGCGGTGGAGAGGAATGCGCGCGCCGCGGCCGACTGGAGATGATCTCGTTTTGGCTGCTGTGCTGGAAGCTGTTGGTAGGTAAATAAACCAATCAACAACATTGAATAATAAAGCCGAACAGCGTCTTCCTCGCGGGTTTGCAGCTGTGTGGATGCACACCGTGTAGCCTGTGAACGAGGTGTATGCGCGAGGCTCTGGCTCAGCTTGGCTTCTGTATGCGCGCTTATCTGTCACGATTTTGGTGCTTTGCCCAAGTTTAGAATATTGTCTTATATAACACTTCTGGCACAGCACTCATCTGACAGAACGCAGTAGAACCAGGAGGATAATTGTATTTTTCATTAGAATACAAAGAGCAGAACAGGAGAAAATGGAACGCTAGAACCGAGTGCAACAGCATCATGGCTCCATTTATAACTCATCTTTGGTAAAACACATGATGCCTAAAGCTGCTGTGTAATCCTCTCAAAGCATAGACACACACACACACACACACACACAGAGGTGTCTGATTAAGTAATCGTCATAATGCTGTCTCCAGCTGCTGATGTGGGGGCAGAGACTGCAAGGGAATTCACTATACTGGGAATATAACTCCATGTCGTGGATTTAATATATTTTAAACCTAAAGTTCAGCTGACAAAGGTCAGTGAGGTCTACCAATAATCCAAAAGTCTGCTGGTTCAAATCTAGACAGGCAGTGGCCAGGGGCATGGATTACAGCAGAGCGCCACTACACCACTAATGACCGTCCAGGCTGTCCTCAGAAACTGAAGAAGAAACAATGTTATTTTGAATGTGCGCAGGAGCACATGTACTGACTACGTTTCTATGCTACGATCAGGACATGCTCAATAAATATGGCTTCAGTACTGTATTAGAAATAGGGGTGGGCGATAGAAACGATATACGATAGAAACGATATAAATTTGGCCAACGATGGAGATTTTGACTATACTGCTCTATCGCAATAGCGCATGTTGATGACGTCATCAAGCGGCGCCTGTTTTGGTCGAAAGCATCACAGCGGCTAAAACCCTTATCATCTGCAAATTATGGCGGGCGACAGTCACAGCAAAGAGATGAAGCACTGTTGAAATATGGGGAAAGCCAAAAACTGCGCTTCCTCCACTTCCGTAACATTGATTCATTAATGTTGAATTCTCTCACAGCTGCTCTGTTCCCATGTTGTTGCAGTATATTAATGACTAACCTCGTATTGTGGATGAATGATCTCAGTTGTTCTCCTGACTGAAGTTTGGCCCGTGTACAGCATCCTGCTATGTGATTGCATTTGTCCCTGACCACCAGAATCCCTCACGTTAACTTTTATCGAGTGGAGAAAAAGTTGGCTTCATCCTCCAGCTTCACTGTGCTAATGTTATGCTAACATAGCTGTGTCGCTAGCAATCACGTAGCACAACATTATATACCAGGTAGTCCAACTTCAGTAACCCTGCAAACGTCACTGCTGTTTAGTTTCTGTCTTCATTTATGTTGGAAGTGGTAGCAGAGCTGTACGTTTTAATTAGTTTCAGAAATCTCTGTCAGAACATGCTATGAAATGTTTAGGTGGAAACTAGCGAGCTAACTTCCTGTTAACTTCTAACTCAGTTAAATTTAATAACTTCTGTTTTCATGGATGTTAAACTTAATTGTTACACTCGATAAAGCAGCAACGCTGATGATTTTATTAAAGATGAAAGAATTTAGACCGTTTTTAACTCTCAGTGTTCGTTTGACTTTGGGACCTGAAGTTGACGGAGTTTAGGACCCAGATTACTCCGTGAAGCTCCTCACTACAGCAGCCGTAATGCTCTGACAATCCATCAAGCAGTGCAGCTTATCAAAGTTATACTAAAACATTTTTAACAGATTTCTGCCAAAATCGGTTCGAGGTCAGTAAGCACAACCAGAATTCATACATAAGGCACACTCTCGATTTTTGAGAAAATTAAAGGATTTTAAGTGTGGAAAATACGTTATACAGAAGAAAAGAATATATCGCGATATATATCGTTACCGCACATGCTTCAAATTATATCGTGATATGAATTTTAGGCCATATCGCCCAGCCCTAATTAGAAACTATATTCATTTGACAGATTAAAGAAATCATTTTCAGTATCAGGAGGATCTGATGTTTTCATAAACCGTCACATCCTGCTGCTCAAGCTTCTGTGAGAGGCAAGCAGATGTTGACAGCTGCTAACCAACAGTTGTTGCACACATGAAGTCTGAGCTACTGTGAAAGGTTATTCCCTGTATATACTTTGTACAGCAAAACTCTGGACTGCCCTGCAGAAGGCTTCATTTGCAATAATCCAGGGTCTTCAGCCCACGCAGTCATATTGCAGTATTGTTGATTGTTATATTTTCTGCATAGTCTGCTATTTATTAGAGTTTCTGTTTATCAGGTTTTCCATGATATTATGTCCGATTACATACGTGTGTACGTACTTAAACCCTTAGTTTTCCTCAGTTCTTTGTTGTGTTGTTGTTGTGTTGTTTGTCAGCCTGCGTGTTCCAGTTTGGATCATTTTACTCTGCTTTATCTCAGCTCTCTGGAATCGCTGCCTCATATAAATAAATGTTTTCGTTTATGTAAATGTGCTTTGGAGTCTGCATCTTGGGTCCTGAATTCTCCATAACCATGACATTATTGTGTTTTGGTGTGCTGGTCAAAGTTCATGAGTATTGTGTCTCATGGCTAAGAGCACACCTGTAACAGAGCTGTAAAAAGGCTATAGTCACATTTATATATATCACATATATATCACAGAGTTTTGCAGATCAGACTGATGACCTTGCAGGCCAGACATGACCTCTGAAAAACAAACCCATGAATATTGATTCAAACTGGCAGATGTTGTATCAGTCAGCGAGTTAAAGCAGGGTCACTGCAAAATTAATAATAGTTTCAGCGAGAAACAGGACGGACATATTTGATTTCCGTCATGTATGGATCCAACTTTGCTCAGCAGTATGTTGGTGTGTGTGAGGGAGCAAGAATGAGGGTGACTGTTGATTTCCATATTTACATAACTGCACGTCATGAAATAAGCACCAGGGCAGGACAGATGATTATGTCACAGGGCTAACACGATTCAGCTCAGTTCAATTTTATTTATACAACCCCAAATCACAACAACAGTCGCCTCAACGCAATAGTGTGCAAATGGAAGAAAGCAGTCTTACATATTTGTTTAATATGTGCGTTGAAGGACATGTCCTGGTCAAAAATGGCTCCAAGGTTCCTCACAGTGTTACTGGAGGCCAAGGTAATGCCATCCAGAGTAAGAATCTGCTTAGATACCATATTTCTAAGCTTTTCAGCGCCGAGTACAATAACCTCAGTTTGATCTGAATTAAGAAGCAGAAAGTTAGTGGTCATCCAAGTCTTTATGTCTTTAAGACATTCCTGCAGTTTAACTCATTGGTGTGTGTTATCTGGCTTCATGGACAGATAGAGCTGGGTGTCATCTGCATAGCAGTGTAAATGTATGCTATGTCTTCTAATGATGCTGCCTAGGGGAAGCATGTATAATGTAAACAGAATTGGTCCTAGCACTGAACCCTGTGGAACTCCATAATTAACCTCAGTGTGTGAAGAGGACTCTCCATTTACATGCACAAACTGGAGTCTAATAGATAGATATGATACAAACCACTGCAGTGCAGTACCTGTAATACCTACAGCATGTTCTAATCGCTCTAATAGGATATTATGGTCGACAGTATCGAATGCTGCACTAAGGTCTAGCAGGACAAGCACAGAGATGAGTCCACTGTCAGAGGCCATAAGAAGATCATTTGTAACCTTCACTAAAGCTGTGAATAACACAGAGAGACAGACAACCATTCACAATCACATTCACACCTATGGGCAGTTTAGATTCACCAAATAAGCTAACCCTACTAACTGTATGTCTTTGGACTGTGGGAGGAAGCCAGAGAGAACCCACACAAACACGGGCAGTGCATGCAGATCCCACAGAGGAAGGTGAAGTGGCAGTACTAACCACCATGCCACTGCCTATGCAAATTCTAGATCTAAAATGTAAACATGAATTTCATTAAATAGTGACTTCCAACATTAATTAAATTCACTTCATCGATTCTCTTCTGCTTATTGTTATCAGGGTCACAGGGACTGAATAACAACAGTAGTCACTTCAAAGTGCTTTGTTAGATGAACACCCTACAATAATAATGTGGGTCAATATAACATCAATAATATTTCCATTATTTTACATTAATTATGTTCATATTACATCAATATTACAGCAGTACCAATGAACAAACGGGAATAGAAAAGTTATCTTAGCAGCATCTAACTTACATTTAGCAATAGTACAACATAAAGAGCTATATTATACTGAGGCAAGAATGACACTTCTGCAAGTCAGTCACCTGTCAGGGATGATGCACAATTATTCACAGTTATGTACAGTTATGGACAGGTGAGCATATGAGCGTGTTGTATAAGGCCTTGGGCCTCTTGAGACAACTGCTGTGGTGATTTGGTGCATATAAATAAAACTGAATTGAACTCCATTGAATTGATAAATGTGTCCGCTTATTATTATTTTTATTATTATTATTGTTATTATTATTATTAGTATTATCATTATTACTTACTTACTTACAATTATTATTAGTAATATTTAAAATGCCTTAACAAAGGAATTTTCCAAATATGGGATAATGAAAATACCATCTCATCTTAGTAATCTTTCTTCTCTAGCAGTAAACATACTTTTTAATGAATGCTGTGTTTCCAGTCTATAACCAATAAGTTTCAGTGACCCGAACCGAACATTTGTTTCAGATATGAGAAAATAATCATAATAAACATCAAATGTTTAAAGGAAAGGTGTTAAATCAAAAACATTCGTGCAGGTCAATAAAAGCCAACTTTGTCATTTTGGTAAGTTTAGGGTTTGAAGTTGATCAGTGTACTGGAATGTGTAGCAGGGGTGAAATTGTTAAAATGGGAAATAACGCAACAGCAGAAAACTGTAGTTACATTAATATTTTTTGGGATGCTGTTTTTTTCCTTTTTTTCCAGGTGGTGGTTGTGTACTCTCTAATTGTACACAACCCCCAGATTAGATGTACTATCTAATCTAATTGATGTGTATCTAATTTTCTGTTATTATAAATATGGAGGTGTCAATTTTTAACTTAAAGATTTAAACAAATTGTTGCATTAAACGCTGAAGAATTGGATACATTTCTATACACAGTCCTAAAGTGCGGTTAAGTTCACTGAAATGTGGAACCTATTTCTTCATACATGAAGTAACTAAACGTCGGGAGATGATTCCACATGGGGTATTTGCTACGGCCAAGCCAACACATCAAACTCAGTGTTGTGTTCCTCAAACCATTCCTGAACCCTTTTTGCTTTGTGGCAGGACATCTTAACCTGTTGCCATCAGGTGGTACATGTTAATGTAACATGACCCAAGGTTTCCCAGCAGAACATTGCCCAAAGCGCCACACGGCCTCCTCCAGCTTGCTTTGTTCCCATTGTGTATCCAGGAGGAACATGTACCCAGCAATGTGATGTAAAAGAAAACGTGACCTATCTGGCCACCTTCTACCAACCCAAAAAAGTTGATTCTGTTCTTCTGGACATCGAGTTTTCAGTAGGAGAAATGTTTCGTCACTCATCCAAGTGACTTCTTCAGTCTCAGCTGACTGCAGGTTTCCCCAACCTTATAAACAGGACATTTGCACAATGTACCTCTGATCAATGGCCATGAGCACCATTCACAGAGAGTTGGGGAATGGCTGCAATCACAGCATTGTAAGATGGTGACAGATGGACCCTTAGGCCCCCGCCTCCATTCAGAGATGGTCTTTCCCTTTTCACGTAAATGGCCTCCTTGACTCCGCCCTCAAACCAGCGTTCCTCCCTGTCCAGGATGTTACATCCTCATCATTGAAAGAGTGTCCACTGGCCTGTAGGTGTGAATAGACTGCAGAGTCCTGGCTGACGAGGTCGCTCTGCTGTGTTGTAGCCAGAGGTTGTTTGGTTTCCCCGATGTATAAATCCTGCCAATCCTCCTGCACTTAACAGCGTACACTATGTTACTCTGTTTGTGTCGGGGACACGATCCTTGGGGTGGACCCGTTTTGGCGCAGCGTGTTTTGGGGTTAAAAGCCACAGAGACCTGGTGTTTAGAGAAAATGCATCTCAACTGTTCTGATATTCCTAACACGTACGGGATCACTACAGGTTTTCTCTTGGGCAGGGGTTGTCCTTCTCTCCTGGATCAGCTGGAGCTTTCTTTAGGCGCCTTTCCAGCTTTGACAAAAGTCCAGCTGGGATAACCACATTTACTCAGGGCCTTCTTGATGTTCTTCTGCCTCCCTGGCTGCTGTGTCAGTGGGGATGGTGTTCGCTCTGTGTTGTAGCGTCCTGATGACGCCCAGTTTGTGCTCCAGATGAGAGTCGAACCTTAAATACCATAGGTTTACGGTACACATCAAGAACCAGCAACGTTTTGACAATTTGAGCTACAGCAGTGCATCTGTTGGCTCCGACTACACGGCCCAGCCTTCCCTCTCCTTGTGCATCAGTGAGTCTTGGTTACCCACGACCCTGTCACTGGTTCACCACTATTCTTCTTTGGAACACTTTTGATAGATACTGACCACTGCAGACCTGGAACATGAAAGCTGTAGTGTTAGAGATGCTCTGACCCAGTCATCTAGCCATCACACTTGCTCAAAGCTTTACACATACTCATATTTGCTGATTTAAAAAATCAGCTTTGAGGACAAAATGCAAAAGCAAACACAAAAACCAAAGCACAAGCACAAAGAGACTTAGCAAAATCAACACAGGGATTTTATTTTAGAAACATGAACGGGTAGAAATCGAGGCTGAAACCTGACTGCTCATTACTGCCTTGGTTACCTGTTGAAGTTCAGGGTCTTTCTGTTAGGCTGGGGTTGACTTTCACTCAGCTTTAACATCGCTCTGGGTGCTGGTGCACAGACATGCTTAACTGGGACCAGTGGATTTTCTATCCCTTTCTGGTGAGGTCATGAACGCATCCACACACTTTCCCAACAGGTTATTAAACCCGAGCCAATCTGTCACCAGAATTAAGGGATGCATCCAGTGTGAGCTAACCGCAGCCTATGGGATTTGTTTATGTCCCCATTAGGGGTGGGCGATATAAACGATATACGATAGAAACGATATAAATGTGGCCAACAATAGAGATTTTGACTATACCGCTCTATCGCGATAGCGCATGTTGATGATGTCATCAAGCGGCGCCTGTTTTGGTCGAAAGCATCGCAGTGGCTAAAACCATTATCATCTGCAAATTATGGCGACAGTCACAGCAAAGAGATGAAGCACTTTTGAAATATGGGGAAAGCCAAAAACTGCGCTTCCTCCACTTCCGTAACATTGATTCATTAATGTTGAATTCTCTCACAGCTGCTCTGTTCCCATGTTGTTGCAGTATATTAATAACTAACCTCGTATTGTGGATGAATAATCTCAGTTGTTCTCCTGACTGAAGTTTGGCCCGTGTATAGCATCCTGCTATGTGATTGCATTTGTCCCTGACCACCAGAATCCCTCACGTTAACTTTTATCCAGTGGAAAAAAAGTTGGCGTTCATCCTCCAGCTTCACTGTGCTAATGTTATGCTAACATAGCTGTGTCGCTAGCAATCACGTAGCACAACATTATATACCAGGTAGTCCAACTTCAGTAACCCTGCAAACGTCACTGCTGTTTAGTTTTCTGTCTTCATTTATGTTGGAAGTGGTAGCAGAGCTGTACGTTTGAATTAGTTTCAAAAATCTTTCAGTCAGAACATGGTATGAAATGTTTAGGTGGAAACTAGCGAGCTAACTTCCTGCTAACTTGTAACTCAGTTAAATTTAATAACTTCTGTTTTCATGGATGTTAAACTTAATTGTTACACCCGATAAAGCAGCAACACTGATGATTTAATTAAAGATGAAAGAATTTAGACCGTTTTTAACTCTCAGTGTTCGTTTGACTTTGGGACCTGAAGTTGACGGAGTTTAGGACCCAGATTACTCCGTGAAGCTCCTCACTACGGCAGCCATAATGCTCTGACAATCCATCAAGCAGTGCAGCTTACCAAAGTTAGACTAAAACATTTTTAACAGATTTCTGCCAAAATCGGTTCGAGGTCAGTAAGCACAACCAGAATTCATACATAAGGCACACTCTGGATTTTAAGTGTGGAAAATACGTTATACAGAAGAAAAGAATATATCGAGATATATATCGTTACCGCACGTGCTTCAAATTATATCGTGATATGGATTTTAGGGTTAGAGGGCCCGGTGGCGCCAGTGTCCGGCAGCCTCGCCTCTGTCAGTGCGCCCCAGGGCAGCTGTGGCTACAATGTAGCTGCCATCACCAGTGTGTGAATGTGTGTGTGAATGGGTGGATGACTGGATGTAGTGTAAAGCGCTTTGGGGTCCTTAGGGACTGGAAAAGCGCTATACAAATGCAGGCCATTTACCATTTTAGGCCATATCGCCCAACCCTAGTCCCCATGCACTTACCTAACATCCACCCACTCGCTCTCCAACAATGCCACATGAGGGTATGTGCGAGCCTGTCCTCCAACAGCTGGTGCTGGTGCACTGCTGCCTGCTCCATGCACATGACGGACTGGGTACGAGAGCGCCTGGGTTTCACTTGTAAAGTGAGGACCCCGTATCCACAGCGTTGGAGATCATTGGAGGCTTTATTTCCAATCATGCTTTTCTAATTACAGTGCTGTCGGGATGCTTCAGCTTCTTCCCTCAGCCTGAGCTGCCGGCTCATGTGTTCTGGTCAGCCTCCTTCACACCACACCCTTAACCCACTACTCCACCTCAGCTATGAACATAACCAACAATTGAAATTCAAAATACTGAGTCGCCACTTTACCTCCTGCTTTTACCTCCTTATGCAGAAGCAGGGTATATCCTGGACAGGTCACCAGTCCACCACAGCAGATGCACAAAAAGACAGACAGCTGCACACTCTCAAATCCACACCTATGGAAAGTTTAGTATAAACAGTCCCTAACATTTATGTCTTTGGGCTGTGGGATAAAACTGGAGTTTCTGGACAGAATCCATGCAAACCCACAGATGAACTGTTAGCTAAAATCAATAGACAGCTGTTATACTTGGAAAGCTTAAAGTAGAATTGCAGAATAAGGCTACAACAGTTACAGGCTAACTGCCAGCATAGTTAAAACCTATGCATGATATTACGAAAGCTGGAAGTGCAGGGTTAATAGTTAAAGTGTAAACAAAATGATTTGTGAGCTGGGATGGTTGGCCTTGGTAGATGCACGCAACCTTTCCCATGAATTTGATTAAAAATGCCACGGATAGAACAACGTCTCTAAATAAAGCAGCGAGAGCTCGGGTTGACAAGTAATTTTGTTCCCCTATGAATCAAAATGTAAGTAAGTGTTTCCGCCTATGCACGTTCACTCAGTTTGTACTACAGCTTAATGCTAATTGATGCAGAGAGACGTTAATCATCTGTTATGCAGCATACTGGAAATGACATCTCTTCAAAGTAAATGCCTTCAGAGACCCATCACATCAGAATTAATTGAGGTTGTTGAGTAAAATTAAAGCCCCTTTCACTTATGAACTTGATGCTGCCTGGAATAATTTCCCGTGCTGGAAAGGACAAGAGGACAAGAAACAGGTCATCTTCATAAGTGTTTGTGATAAATCCTGTTAGGTAGAACTTTTAGAAACCAGAGAGGTGCTGCATTAAAAAAGCATTACTCCACCGAGAAAGTCTAATGACTTTACTGTCACAAACTTGTTACACACTACAGCTGCACTGATCCAGTGTTGCAGTTGACACATTGGTGCAGGTATGCATGTCATGGGTCATTGATGCAGAGGACTCTGTCTTCATATGTTTTAGTTTATATTTGCTCGGTGTCATTTTAGTTCCTATGTTAGCTGTTTATGAATGTTATACCATAAATTTGCTGTTATGCAACTAAAGAAGTTTTTGTATGAAGTCACTTTATTCACGCAACCAAACAGAAGTGATGAGCTATAATGTGTGATCTCTCTTCACAGTGGGACTGAACTGAAAAGGAATTGACTTTAGCAGCTTGCCTGCCTCTGCAGCTATACTTAGTGTTACCATAGCAACACCTCCCATCTGTCACCAGCACATGTTTTTAACGACAGACCATAATAATATGCAAACCCACTCACAGCCAACGCAGTGCCACCATGGTAATGAGAGGATGCTTGAGTTTATCTCATCAAACATATGAGGCCATGTGCAGTACTTTAATGTACCTTGATGTACTCATGAGTATGTGGACGGTTATATATTCAAATATATTCAGTAATTGCTGAGTAATTGTATATTTGCATATGCCTTATTATAGTGTAAGTGTAACAGTGTGTGTTGATTAACCAAGTGTTTCTACGTTAATCTTAGCTCTGTGTTTGGTCTCCACCTACTCGTGTGCAAACCTGTGCAGCTGCTGAAGATATACCAGTTTTAACTTCTAATTTACTAAACCATGTAGGGTGATAGATTCAAACAGGCGATAAGATGCTTTAGCCTACCCACAGCTGTTACCCATCTGCAAACCCCTTTGCAGACCACCTCCACCCAAGGTTCTCATGATGTTTCTGATCTCTGATTAGCACTGATCCTTCATGTATTATGTGACAGACCTGTAACACCAAATACAGGTGACTGTAGAAGCAGACTTTAACTAGAGTCAAATTATAAATTGGAGATAAAGTATCAGAATTTCAGGACCACACCTCCAAATGTATGTTCCCCCAGTTCTACAAGCTGTTCATTCTCATTTACATGCCCCACCCTCCCTCCTTGTTAAATTCTTTAGTTTCTTCACTTCTATTTCGTACATGGGGACCTGCCAGGCCCGGTCAGGGTCTTCCCCAAACCGCAGCTCAATTCTTGTCCAAGCCATTCACCTTTACCTACTGAAACGCTATCACACCTCAGATGAGGACGTGGGCCCAGTGAGGGGAAACACATATTTGAGATACCAAGTTAAAACTGTGACTTTTCTCATAGAGAGTTACTCCCTGCTGTGTTTTCAGTGTTATTAACTGAGTAACTGTGATGTAGATTAAACCATTGCTAAGCTGGCACGAAATTAAATGAAATTTATAATGTTAACAGCCTCCAATCAGAAGCAGCCTGTCCACCTCCAGTAACCTCCACCCTTGCTTAAGTATTTGCTGTATATGCATCAGTAAGAAGAGCTGTTTTTCATTATCAGAACTGGTTAGTGCACCAGGTGTGCTTTCTTTTCCTTTACAACCTCGTACTGCTAAGCACAGCAGTGACAGAAGCACTTTCATCCATGATTCACACCAACGTCTGCTTTGTGAGATTCTGCAGGAAAGCAGTCCTGTTCTTCAGATAGCCCTCTTTGACTCTGTCATCCTCCTCTGGGTGTCACTGTGTCACATCCATGTGTGTCCGTCTACCTATTAGCCTGAACTCTCACTGCTGCTCATTGGAAAGAATGCAAACCCATAAGCTATGCCGTCATTGTCATCATAATTATGAGATTTTAGTAGATTGGACTTTTGAATTGACTTCATGTTTTTTAATCGAAGTATGTTTTTTTTTATTTCCGCTCCATTATAACCACAAAATGAATTACAACTACACGTATGTTTCCTCAGAGAGCTACAACTGGGCTAAGGAGGACAACACCTGAGCTAACAGACGCTAACCACGACAACGGTAGCTCCAGCAGCAATAACCCCGTCTGCCCTCCCTCTCCCCCACCGCTAGTCAGTCCAGTTACCATGGAGATGAGCTCATCAGCACCGCTAAGAGACATAGAAAGAGAGAGCCTTTTTAGCTGCCACAACCAGGAAGAGGACCAACTGTGTCTTCCTGGGGTCCGTAGGGTGGAAGACGAGGCTGTAGGAGGAGAAAATAGGAAAGGAGATGAGTGTGACTATGTCATTTTTGAGATGGGAGAGGAGAAAGGAAGAGACCTCAGTGAAAGTGATGGAGGAGAGGATGAAGGGAGAGGGGAAATAGAGGGAGAAGATGGAAACGAAAGAGAAACAGAGAGTGATAGCTGGGAAAGAAGAGAGATAGAGGGAGACGATGAAACCAGAGAGGATACAGAGGGTGGGCAGGTGGGGGGTGGAGAAGAGGGAGAAGACCCAGGAACAAAAGACACAAAAGAAGAGGATAGCTGGATCAGAGGACTAGAGGAAGATCTCCTCTTCCCCTCAGACAGTCTGCTGTATCCTTCACCATCTGAGCCACTAGGCGCCACCTCACATCCTCTGGTGTCACAAGAAGTTTGGGGTCCCGACTTCACCATCAGGGATGACCTCAGTGACAGCCACCTCAGTGACTGCCTCCAAGCAGAGCGTGTCATCGTGTACTCAGACAGCGATGCAGGTGAGGACCAGTGGTCAGCTTTTGCCCCCTCTGACATCACCAGCCAGATCGAAGAGGAGAGGAAGAAAGATGCACGATTTGAAGAAGAGGAGAAGGTCAAGAGAGAGGAAGAAGACAATGAAGTCAAAGCAGATGCAAAAAATCAAGAGCAGAAGAGAGAGGTGGAGGAGTACAGGGTGGGAAGAAAGGATGATGATGAAGACCAGATGAGGTTGAGGAGAGATCTTTTCCTGCGGTCTCCTTCAGTCAGCTCCACAGCGAGCTCCACAGACCCTGACAAGAAGGTGAGTTTGCTGTTCATATGTAGCCTGATGCAGAGACACGGCGGTGTTTTCTTTGTGCTTTTAACTTGGTTCAACACTTTTCACCAGACATTTAACAGAGATGAATTATGACAACAAAAAATGTTTGCCAAAATGCAATAAGCTCCCCCTGACTTAAGCTATCTCTAAAAAGAAAAGCCTAAACTTAAACCAGAGCAGGCACACATGGGGCTTTATAAACTCTGGTCTTAACAGGGTGCCTGTCAGTTAGCCAACAGTGGATGGAGCTGTGTCTCTGTCACACATCTGTTACAGTTTCTGACACTTTTCATCTGTACCACCCAAAACTGCACTGTCAGTGTCTGATAGAGGGAGCTGCAACATGTGCAATGACTGTAAGAGCCTCGAACCCATCACCCAGTATTAGCACTCGTAGAGCCTCGAACCCATCACCCAGCATTAGCACTCGTAGAGCCTCGAACCCATCACCCAGCATTAGCACTCGTAGAGCCTCGAACCCATCACCCAGCATTAGCACTCGTAGAGCCTCGAACCCATCACCCAGCATTAGCACTCGTAGTTTGCATCAGGATTCGAGGACATTAATTCAAGCATCAACTAAAGCGAACTCTGCAGTTATAACACAGACGAATCTCAGAAGTATTCATTGCTGCATTATAACAAACATGTCCATTTTAACAAGAAAAGGGAATAAAGATCATTGCTGCCACCTTGTGTCCAAACTGTGCAACCACAGCTGAAAGTGATAGCATAGCCCACTCACAGGTGACATGAAAAGGCTAATTTACACTGTGGATCCCTGCTCTCACATACTGTCACAGGTTTAACACTGACTGTGAAGCTGAATTTAAAAACACGTGTTTGAAGTTTTTAGAACGAGTTTAGCGCCGTCTTGTACCAATACAGAACGTGATGTCACTGAGGTGGTTGGTTGCTGCTAATAGACTTAGATTAGTTTCTGTTAGCTAACTAGTAACAGAACCATTAACTCATTAAAACTAAAACTCAGTCTATATATCAGTTTTATACGAAACCAAGGACATGCTGTCCATTTCTCTCTGTCCTGTAGGGTTTTTATGAGACAGAAGACAAATATGTTGTAAGTTTTCACAGTTTATTATGAAAACGGTTAAAATTTCAAATGAGTTTCACATGGTGCCATGGACCTCGGTCTCTCAGGCTCAGAGACAAAAGGCTGTGTGTCTTTCTGCTTGCTCAGGAGACCCAAACGAACTAAGAGCCCCACACTCAGAAACTAATGCTTTTATTATGTGTGATAAACAGGGCTAAAAGGTGATTGGTCAAAAGTTGGAGGAAAGCCACAGTTCTATTGATCGGGCTGAGATCCAGCACTTTGGCATCTTTCTGGGCATCTCCTTATTTGGAGATGCCACTTCACCCATCACCATGGCAACCGCCTCTTGTCCTCCATCAGGTCTGATGTATGGCCTTGTTGTCTTGTAGGTACTACAACCTCGTCCACACTATTGTGACGGGGTCTTCGTCTGTCGCTATCAGAATGAATCCAAAACTGTTCTGCAATACACTGTGAGCAGTCTTAGACAAAACACAGATATGTGATGCTAATTATGAGATATTAGCCTTACAGATAGAAATAAATTCCAACAGTCCTTTAAACAGAAAGGAAGTTGTTTAACTAACTGCACTGAAAACTGGAAATTCCACCTGTTAACCTTAACATTTGGGTTTATAAGCACTTTATGAATGAAAACAGTCTGGAGGAGAACCTGAGTCATGTGACAGATGGTTCACCTGACCAACACCTGACTGATATGCCCAGCCTGGCTGTCGGACTCTAGCTGAGTCAAAGAGTCACTGGCTGTTTGCTAGAATGCTGAACCTAACCCCACATTTAATCTCTCCTGTCAGGTCCCTGTAGATTTCTGCGTGCACGAAGAGACCCAAAGTGAAAATGTCTCTACTGAGCATGTGGACTTTCTTTTGGCCCGTCAGCAGTGGAAGAAGATGGAAGAAGAGGTCAAAGGTCAGCCTATCCCAAAACCGGGACTGAGAGCTCAGGGGAGCTTCCAGGGCACCCACTCGTCACTGTATCCCCCCACTCGCAGTCCCCGGCTCAAACACAGGTAAATCTTCACCCGTCTTAGTCATCCTAACCGTAAATAATTTCTACTACAGCCTTCGTTGAGGTTTCAAGGACTCTAAAAGTGCGTCACACAATTTATAGTGCTAACAGATGCTGTAGAGTGACAGTGGAATAGTTTTCAGGGCTCATGCCCAGTAGTAAAACAAAGAACAATGCACCACATTAACAAGATGAGTCCTTCAGCCAACATAGTACACTTAGCAAGTAGCTAGAACGCTGTAGGTTTCACATCCTTCTCAACTTGAGTGTGGTTTCCTCCTGTCCTATACAAGGGAAATTCAAATCCCCATGCCCAGGGAACCTCCTCTGTCCTCCACCCTGTCCCCTAGCTCAGAGGACTCAGGTCTGGATGATTCGTCGTACCGCAGCACCCTGGAGGAGCCCGAGACTGCAGTGGAGAGAGAGATCCGATTGACTCTAGAGAGAGAGGAACGACACCGCAGGGAGAGGGGGATGATTGCACATGGCCTCCCAATACCCAGGTACAGCAGCCAAAATGTCCAAGTCTACCAGGGGCGATCGTGGCTCAAGAGTTGGGAGTTCGCCTTGTAATTGGAAGGTTGCCGGTTCGAGCCCCGGCTCGGACAGTCTCGGTCGTTGTGTCCTTGGGCAAGACACTTCACCTACCGCCTACTGGTGTTGGCCAGAAGGGCCGATGGCGCGATATGGCAGCCTCGCTTCTGTCAGTGCGCCCCAGGGCAGCTGTGGCTTGCCTCCACCAGTGTGTGAATGTGAGAGTGAATGGGTGGATGACTGGACGTGTAAAAAGCGCTTTGGGGTCCCTAGGCGGGACTAGTAAAAGCGCTATACAAATACAGGCCATTTACCATTACCATTTACCACTACACACCAGCAGTAATTGGTTCTGCTGTATTGTGCAATCATGAAAACTCACATAGCAACAGAATGCAGTCCTTATGATCTCAAAGGCACTTACAGTTTTTCTCCATTGGTTTGGCTCATTTCTTTAAACAGAAATTACATTCTCAAAACTCTAAGATCATTTGGCAAAACACTCTTACAGTTTAGCACAACACTATAGCTCACCTGCAAAAGCTCATATCTCTTCCAAAACTGTTCACTCAGGCTTCAATCTAAATCCCTTTCTCATTTAAACAGTCAGTGTCTCCAAAATGGCAAAGATCCTTCTCAATAGCTTTGGCTCATTTCTCGACACAGATCGGACATTCTCATCATTCCTGGTGCTTTTGTCAAAATAAACCTGGATGGTTGATCACAACAACATGGTCCACCTGCAAAAGCTCATATCTCCCCTAAAACAGTTCACTCATGTATCAAAACTACATTTCTTTCTAATCTGAATAGTCAGTGCCCCCAAAATGCATCGTCCCTTTGGCATTGTGTGAGTACTGCCATTCAAAATGTTTAGATGTTTTGCCAATATGGCAGAGGACCAACAATATACAACAGAAAAGAGTAGCCTCCAAGGTTTGACATCACAGATTGCACTCACACTACCAAGGAAATGATAACCATTTTTTATTCACATGCAAAAGAAAGTTTCATACATATGTAAAAAGAAAATGTACATTACAGTAGTAAATTGTATGAACACAAAATCAAAAAACAAGGACTTATTCAGTGTTCGCTGTACTCATTCTCCCGCTGCACAGTGACTGGAATACTTCTCTAAACTGTATAAATTATGTAATTCCATAGTTTACAGTAATTTGTACAATATATTTCTTGTCATATTTAGTATCAAAACATTCCACTAGTCCTCTCCACCTGCTAGTATAGACCTACCACTGTAGGCAGATGCACACAAAATCTCTACAGTAAGTTATACATTTTTTGCCTCACGCACAGTGCCCTGTCCTATATAACATATAATTCCATTATAGATTACATGGAGTACATACCTGTTTTCCCTGTGAAAGGTTTGGATAATGGAGGAGACTGTAGAGCGAGGCACATTAGGCTGCACTCGATGACCTGCCTCTGCCATTGTGAGGCCATGGTTTATGACATGGTCTATAATTGTGGCCCGAATTTCATTCGGGACAGCACAGTGTCTTCGTGCTCCTCGGCCTCCTCTTCCCCCTATTCCTCCACCACGCATTCTCAGTCCTCCTCTTCTTCTTCTTCTTCTTCCTCCTCTTCCTTGAGGAAGAACTTCCCCTTGTCCGTTTGCTTGGCCTTGTCTATCCATGTTCAGTGATCTGACTGGCTCTGATCAAGCTCTATATATCTGTGTTTGGCAGCACACAATCATGGAACACACCTGTGTGTGGCACCTAGTTTCACCTGACTGTCAATGACTGTCATCAATTTATCAAATATTCAAAGAAATTCATATATGGTATTCATGGTATTATGTTCTTGACCAATTTTGACGATTGAACAGACAGTTGTGCATGTGAGTACTTATACAATGAAATCATGCTGACATGTTTTGGAGGGAATGATCATTAGACTGAGAATCAACTAATCAGTTTAGATCTACAAGATCTATTCATTTGGAAAATGTGCTAAATGTGGGCTAACTGTATAACTGTAGGCTACTTGTACTTAATCATTTGCAAAGATGCACTGAGACAATTGAGACATGTACTGAGGCATTTGCCATTTGATAAAATGAATGAGAAATGCCATTCTGTTGTGAACATTTGCCAAGAGGTTTGGAGGTTTATCCAAGTTATTTTGAGAATGTAATTTCTGTTTCAAGAAATGAGCCAAACCAATGGAGAAAAACTGTAAATGCACCTAGACAGAATTTGAATTCATTTGAAAGCCTTGCCTCTCAACTCTGGGTAGTAACCAAAAGAATGACATTATGGATACAAGCGGCAGAAGTGAGCTTTCTTCGAAGGGCAGCTGGCCTCTCCCTTAAAAATAGGGTGAGGAGCTCAGATCGAGTGGTGCAGAGTAGAGCCGCTACTCCTCTGCATTGAAAGCAGCCTATTGAGGTGGATGCCTCACTGGAGAGGTGTTTCAGACAGGTCCTATAAGGACCAGGCCCCAGGGCGGACCCAGGACATGCTGGAGAGATTACAACTCTTATATGTTGTGGGAATGTCTCGATGTTCCTATGGATAAGCTGGAGGAGGTGGCTGAGGTGTATAGGGAAGTCTGGGTAGCCTTGATGATGGATGGATAAATGGATGGATATATGGATGGATGGATAGATATAAGAAAAGATGGATGGACGGATGGATGGATGGCTAGATAAATGGATGGATGGATGGATATATGGATGGATGGATGGATATATGGATGGATGGATAGATATAAGAAAAGATGGATGGACGGATGGATGGATGGCTAGATAAATGGATGGATGGATGGATATATGGATGGATGGATGGATGGATGGATGGATGGATGATAGATGGATGGATAGATATAAGGAAATATGGATGGATGCATGGATGCATGGCTATATGGATGGATGGATGGATGGATGGCTAGATAAATGGATGGATATATGGATGGATGGCTAGATAAATGGATGGATGGATGGATGGATGGATAGATAAATGGATGGATATATGGATGGATAGATAAATGGATGGATATATGGATGGATAGATAAATGGATGGATATATGGATGGATGGCTAGATAAATGGATGGATGGATGGATGGCTAGATAAATGGATGGATGGATGGATGGATAGATAAATGGATGGATATATGGATGGATGGATATATGGATAAAGTTACATTGAAACCAAGCACACCATTGTTTTTCTTGTGACATTACCAATAAGTTTGATGTGTCACATGGCCCTCTTCCTATTGAAAAAAGTTGTATCCAAGATGGCCGACTTCTAAATGGCCACCATGGTCACCACCCATCTTGAGGAGTTTGCCCCTCACATATACTAATGTGCCACAAACAGGACTTTAATATCACCAACCCTTCCCATGTTATTACGGTGTATCCATATAAATGGCCCACCCTGTAGATAGAATTGAAGATTAACTATAAGGAGTAGGAACTGTTTTTTTTTTCTGATTGCAGGGTATTCAAGTTTGGGGAATACCCTGTTAGAACTAGATTTGTGTTTTTGATGGACCTGAGTGTGAAATAAGGACGCTGCCCTTTTGTATGTGCTTGTCAGTCATAAAGTGTCTGCATTTTTGTGTATTTTACTTTACTGGAAGCCACCATTTACAATATCTATATAATATAAATTTTATTCAATGAGAAACTGAAACGATAAACTCATCATGAAAGTGTTTACTCAGGCCATGGATCAAGCATGCTGACTGTTGAGTTACCTCCTGCTGGCCATTAGAAAACATGCAGGTTAGCAGCACTTTCACATCGATGTTCATTTTTAAGCAGACCCCTAATAAAAGTTGACGTTAAAGTTGCCATGGTGTCTGTGATAGCAAGCATTTGTCTATTTATTTCTCTTCTTTAAGCTCTGGCTTGGCTTCCATCAAATGTAACTGTTAGTGTCCCAGTGAAGGTTGTACATGTTTGTTTATTGCTGGGCAGGTAATCATTTGATTAAGCTTTTAAAAAGTGAAATCTAATTAAAATTGCTGTCTGTACCCATCACCCTACAACCAAAATAAGCCAACCGGTTGAGTTAAAAGAAGTGCATAGAAGAGTGATAGTTCTACTGTAGAAACACATTCAGAATAATTCAGAAAGGATTCTGAATATTTGTCAAAATGATCCAAAACCCCTCCATTCAAAACACTTAACATTCACATTGTTCTTTTCTGTATGCAGGCCATCCAGCTTGCAGACAGGACGATCTCCACCCAGACCTCCAGCCTGCCGCACCCCGACACTCTCCATCTCCCCAACTCCTTCCTGTTCCTCGTCCCTTCCCCGATCTGTCTACCATGAAATGACAGCTAACAATGTCATCATCCTGGAACCTGATTCCTCTAGCCCCGCCTCCAGGAATCGTCTGCTGTCTTCTGCAATCGGCGGCCTTTCCGATTGGCCAGCAAATTCAGATGCAGTGCCTTCCGCTAATGTCATTGTTGTAGAAACCTCCAATCTGATCATTCGCAGTGCGTCTGAGTTCTGCCTAAGCTCCACCCCACTGTCTGTGGAACCGCAGGAGAGCACCTTCACGTCAAATCCTTTTTTCAAGCTGCGCTCGCTCAGCAGCCAGTCACTGGTGGAGCAAGAGATCAGGATGGTGAGGCAGAGGGAGGAGGAGTGGAAAAGGCAGAGGGAGGAGATGTGGAGGAGGAAAAGAGAGGAGGAGTGGAAGAGAGGGCGAGAGCGGTACGATACTGTTTTGGTGTCTCCGGGTCTGAGTGATGTTACGTGCAACGGTATGTATCATCCACACAACTAAAACACTAATGATTTAGGAAGCACACAACCTACTAACCTTCTAACATACTAGAAACTTTTCATTTTATTGTAGATTTATTCAAATGAGTCAGTGTTTGAATGTGTTTGAATGTAAGACCGTGTGCTTATGCATAGATAGGTAAGAGTCCACATTTAAGTTTCTAACAACTTTCTCTTTCTGAGTGTTATGTTCATGATGTTAGCCAAGACTAACAGTTTTCACTGCTGAGGGAAAACAACAATTACTAAGTCAAACAGGTCAACAGCACAGTGTTAATCTGTTACATTATGACACATAAATCAGCCTTTGATGGATGCTTCAACAGTAAAGGCTTTAATGAGGACTTTTTATGATTTGTGACATCTTGGGAAAATTTCCCAACAAGCATCTAGAAGTGTTTCCGGATCTGAACAGAAATGTTAGAAAAATGTCTTATAGACTGTGTAGTTCTCAATTCAGGCCCTAATTCATATATGCTGATGATGCTGTTTTAATACCAGTGTCAGTGGTTCCAGACAGAAGCGTCTCCTCCCCGTCATCCCCCTCCAGGACCCGCAAAATAGAGCGATCCAGTTTGTCTTGTGACCACAAGGTTGGCAGACTCACACACACATTCATATGCATGCACTCTACAGCTGTTGTAGAAGACAAAGTGGTGTCAGCACCAAAGTCTGGAAATCATTATGCACACCTCTAATGCAAATGAGCGTCTTATTCAGTTGAATAAAACCACTTGACGTTCATATATAGTTCATATATAGCTCATATATAGTTCATATATAGTACCCCAGCACTGACAGTATCTTATGTTTCAAGTCATACAAACAGCTTATGACCCTGGATGTCATTGCTCCTCTGAAAAGAAGAGATGACTGTCTCTGATGTAATGCATAAAAAGTTTTAAGCATACAGCTTCTAAGGCTTTGCACTCATTTACAGGATCCTTATTTGACCTGTAAAAACTGAAAAAGTTTTAAAAAGACGTTTAGGAAGTTAGGACAGTTTCCTGTTCGTCACTAATAGGGCTGCCACAAACGATTATTTTGATAGTCGGCTGGTCACAGATTATTTTTGCGATTAGTCGACTAATCAGATCATCATCCATTGGACGTAAAACGTACAGCTCTTTGCACCAGCAGCATCTGCTCTTATATAACTATCATTAGCTTACAGCTATACAGCTTTCAGGTCTGTGCTAACTAAAAATAGATAGATAGATAGATTGTCTCGGTGGAGTTTAATAAACTCAGCCGTCTGCTCCTTGCTATCTAAAATATAACAGGACACTGGAGTAAACTCTCGACCATCTCACACTTCTGTTTAATCAGTTTTCTGACGTTTGTGAAAATTATAGCAAATAAAACACTGAAAAAAGCCAAACAATAAATGTTTAAGTTATCTAAGTGACTTACATCATGTTTGACCTGAGTAGCGAAAGATCACAGGGGTTTGAAAACAATGTGCCGGGAGTTTGCTGTTCTCGCCGGCTCTAGTGAGCCTTGAACTCCCAGTCAGCTGTCGAGCTGGTGGGTAACAGACGTCTCCGAAAACGTCACTTTTACAAATATGTGGTGTCTCGATAAACTGAACAGATATTTGATGTTTACGCAGCTACATTCTTGCCTGAAAATATGTTAAGAGTTTATTTTGTGACCCAGGCAGAGTAATAAGAGTAATATTAAAACTAACTAGCTGCCGTCATTGTTGGAAATGCTATGAATTCTGGGATAGTTTGGGCCTCGAAGGATACACCCGACCTATCCTTCAAATCTGAGGAAATGAAGGACGCATTTGTCGGCCGCATTTGGAGAAGTCTATGAATTTGGACAGCCTTCGTCGTGTTGCTGTCAAGTATTTGGCCTACAAATACGGCCTCAGGAGGATGCAGCCTCTGAATTTGGACACAGCTACGATACCGGAGTTGCTTCTTCTTCTTCGGGGTTTAACGGCAGCTGGCATCCTTGTACATGCAGTGCTGCCATCTTCTGTTTCAGTCCGTTATTACACTCTTAAATCCTACTACTTATTCCTGCGTCTTTCAGGATCTTGCAAAGCTTCAAACGACGCGCTGACTATTAAATTAGTGGCAGCCCTAGTCACTAATAACAAGAACAACCCTGAGTTTGTTTTTAGCACCGGAGCCAGGCTGACAGAGAGTCAGAGCTAAATTGAGGTTTTCTTTTAACTTTAACGAGAAATTCTTCATAAATAAAATTTTAACCATCAGAGAAAAAATAATTCATAGCTGCCCCATATGAAGTGCATTAAATGCAGGAACTTTAATAACTGCTCACTTTACCTAGGCTCTTCCTCTGTTATCTTTCTAAGTTGACTAAACCATGAAACTATTTTCACTATTATTTAATGCTTAAATATGATTATTCTATCTTCATTAGCAGATTATGTACCACAGGCTTCTAAGGTGGCCACAAACAAATGATTTCTAAACTTTCTTTTATTTTAAAATAGAGTTGCTGTCAAACAGTTAAATGGTCATTTCCAAAGTAATGGTTTATAGAGTGCATGATAGCAGAGAATGTAATGATGCTGTTTAAACTGTCACTCTGACTTTCGTTTGTACATCACCCATTGTATATGTCATACACATCGTTTCACTCATTTTTTTACCCTACCTTTCTGACTCATCAATCAGTTGGATTGATCGCACCTTTCATTCACCAGTTTAGCTAATATATTCATTATTTACCTCATTTCATCGAACCATTACACCTGCATCACTTTATCCAGCATTTCTGTTACATCTTCTCTCCATTTTTCTTTCTCTCTAATGTCCATCCATCCATCATCCATCCATCCATCCACCCTCCATCCATCCATCATCCATCCATCCATCATCCATCCATCCATCATCCATCCATCCATCATCTATCCTCCATCCATCATCCATCCACCCTCCATCCATCCATCCATCCATCCATCATCCATCCATCCACCCATCCATCCATCCTCTATCCACCCTCCATCCATCCATCCATCCATCCATCATCCACCCATCCATCCATCCTCCATCCATCCTCCATCCATGGATCCATCCATCCATCATCCTCCATCCATCCTCTATCCATCCATCCATCATCCATCCATCCATCCATCCATCCATCATCCATCCATCCATCCATCCATCCATCCATCCATCCACCCTCCATCCATCCATCCATCATCCATCCATCATCCATCCATCCATCCATCCATCCATCCATCATCCATCCATCCATCCATCCATCCATCCACCCTCCATCCATCCATCCATCCATCCATCCATCATCCATCCATCCATCCATCCATCCATCCATCCATCCTCCATCCATCCATCCATCCATGCATCCATCCATCATCCATCCATCCTCCATCCATCCATCCATCCATCCATCCATCCATCCATCCATCTTTGCTCCAGTGGTTCAGCTGAGTCTTCCCCTCCCTCCAGTTCCCTCCTTCCCTCTCTTCAGTGCCTCGACAACAAAATGCCATGGCACAGCGATGGGAGGCCTCCCTACTAGCCAATCAGAAGAAGTAAGCAACGGTACTGCTCAGCTGTCAGACATTGTAAAAGCCAAAATGAAGTCCCCTGCCTGTTTCTTCCTTTGTTCTGCTCTCAGTCGGTCCCGTGTATCAGCAGCCAATGTGTTTTACAACATGTGTCAGAGCTATGGGTTATAGCTCAAATGTGGGTTTTTCACCTGGACACCACAGAAGAAGAGAACTGTTTCTCAGTTTCAATGATTTCAGTCATTTACCTGAGCTGGTTTTCTCACAATGTCTCAGTGGCTTTAAAAGTCAGACTATCTAAAAGAGTCCGACACATTGGACCTGCCTGTAACGTCACTTTTTCCTTTATATAATAATTCCTGTGGACAGATTCCTTAAAGCTGTATAACAAACATAAGTATATATAAGTCTTCATCTGCAGTCATGATAATCCCACTGGTTTTAACATGTGATATTTAATGTGAATTTTCACATTTTAACATTTGTGATTTTCTCCTCGATATATGATATTTACAGCACTTTGATAACTAGATATGGCTGAGCTAAGGCACTAGTAGAACTATTTATTGACATCTGTTTTATGTGAATGACTGACTCGAATGCAGTGATTTTCAATTTTACTTCTTGGCAGTCACATGCTCGATTTTAATGACTTTATATGTGAAAATATTGTAGCTATGCATTGCAGAGATGCAGACAAGATGTTGCATGTTGTTTTCTTTACAATAACAGTTCATGTATTTTAAAGGTGCCACGCCAAACTTTGAAAATCACTGCCTTAATGAAGTGTTACAATGAGCCATTGATCCAAACAGTTTGGATGTCCCAGGTTTCCTAAAGAGCTACTTTTGCTTCTTTGATGAAGGTCAGTTGTTAGCACAGGTTCTGATCAGTGTGTTAAATATACACTCTACCTTCCTCTAGTCCCTGATTGGCACACGTGTCATTTTTGAGGAAAGCTGTTCGTGTTTTAAACAGTTTAGGTAGCTTCTGTTAGGTGGCTGCATGATCTCGATGAGAGCAGCTCATAAAGGGAAGCTTGCCCTTGCATGATGGATCCTCCCCCTTTAGCTTTTAACTTTAACATTAATAGTTTGCCTTTGGCATCCACACTGTACTGTTTTCATCCTCTCAGTAGTTGGCCTACAGCCTTTTTACTTTTTACTTTAGGAACCAAAAGAAAATCTGTAATTTCTGCTCTGCAACCTGTGTTGTTGTGTGTGCCACAGACTTTTCTCCATCATGAGCCTAGCTATCCCCCGAGAGTCCAAGGTATAAGGACGGAGTCTACTCTCATCTAGACTGTAGATAAGTTAATTAGTTTAGGTTAACTTCACACCATCATACAAAAATGGACGTCATAGAGCCTGTGTTTCATCCTGAAGTAAAACAAATAAGGAACAAAGATGTATCTCAGGAAAAGGATTACTGTAGAGAAGTGAAAAGGTTAAAACAACAGTTATTCGAATATGTTGCCAGATAGCTTGTAGCTAATGCCTCACCAACAACTTCCATCTATAAAATGGATGAAAGAGCTCAAGCTGAAACAAACGTTTGCACGGCCGTGTCCCCGTGCTGCTTTATAATCACCCCCAGACAAACACGCTTCTCCTGGAGTGATACAACCTGCCCAAGCTGTGTATGGCTCCACAGGTATGGAGGCGAGGGCTCGTCACAGCTCCGACCACAAGATCTAGTCAATATTTTTACAGATTTTTATCGCCTGTCTTGATTCTTACAAAGAGAGATTTATCGTATTGTATTTTTGCTGCATATATTTATGAACTGAGCAGTGCTTATAAATTCTTAAAACTTTTATTTGTAAAAGGTTTATAACATATTGTGATGGTAAGATTATTGAAAACTTTCCATGTTTTTTAGAAGCTGATATTTCCTTGTGGTGTGTGCGTATGTGCACGAGTGCATACCAATCCGTCCTCCTTACACATGAGACTCACACATGAGTGGCTCTGGCTCCAGAGTACGTCCACTAGTTTGGATAAAAGGTGCGTTCAAGTCAGCTCAGGATGCAGGATTTTTCTGTCACGGGGGAACAACACCAGACAGGAATGCAGCAGATTGTTATTTTAGCTGTGCTACACTGCAGTGTATTACTGAATAAACTATATTACAGTATCTCAAACTACCTAGCTAAACCTGCGAGTCACTGTGCAGCCTGAAGCTAGATCCACAGCTCAGTAGATTGTAGTAGTTTACCTTTTCTTTACCTTCTGCCCTTCCTAATATTTAAATCCTACATTTACAACTTTCTATGACAATGTTAAATTAATACTACTTTTCAAGTGCTGAAGGCGTGGTTAGACACTATAATTAGCTTTGTATCCACACCAGGTGTTACAGTTTCAACTTGAAATTGAAGGCGAAGCTTTAAGTACCTTAAAGAGAAAGATTGCTAATAGAAAAACTGAGTATTTTTCACCAGCCGCTCTGATCAGCATGCTGGTGGTCATTTTTCAAATACGACAGAGGTCCATTTTTAGGTGCTTGATTGACATGCTCTGTCTTGTGTGATTAACACACTGGCCAGTTGCTAATAAACATAAGGAACTATGTTGTTCAGATTTTTCATCAGTAAATATTTTCCTTTAAATCCATGTGGCAATATTAGTGCTCAGATGTTAACAGTGCATTTGGCTCTTTGGTGATGTATCTCCTCCAATCAGCTTCCAGCTGTTAACCGCCTACTCCACCGCACATATTCTGGCACCGTTAACCTCAACCTGAAAAGATGGTGTTGACCACAAAACCATCACTGGCTTCAGTTAAGCTATAATGTAACAATAATGGCCGCAGTGAACAGCATCAGCTTTTATGCCCATCTTTATATACAGTCTTTATACACACGCTTGTGGAACAGCTAAAAGCTGGAAAAGCTTTTGACTGGAAAGCTGGAATTCTGGAATGAAAGTAGACGACTTCAATCCAAAGATAATACTGACGGCGTCTGACCCCTGACCCTGGACACGCTGTCAGTGACTCGTGGAAATGAAGCTGTAGCAACCACGCTACAAAGAAAACAGTCCTGATTTAATAAACCTGTCACAACTATTCACATTCCTCCCCAAAACATTCAGTTTGCCTTACTCCAAAATATACGGTTAGGGCAGGTCTACCACCTGCGATCAGACCTTACCAGGATAATTAAACATAAGTGTTGTCCATCTAAAGACTTCAATTTTATTTATACAGCATCAGAACCACAACACTGTAAGGTAGACGCTACAACAATAATGTGGGATTATTCACACATTTATCAGCTATTACTGCTAGAAATGGCCTTTTGCTGACCACATATTGGAAACTGAAATACAGAAAACAAATGCAACTAAAAATTCAACTCAAAGTGCAAAATGTACACCCCCACCCCCGATCAGAGGTCACAGAGGTCACAGAGGTCACAGACTGCACTTAGAGGCTAATGTACGCTTTGGGAATATGCTGCTTAAATCTCTGTTATGAACTCTGAGATGTGTTGGATGCACTCTGTGAGAACAGGATGACGGGTCAGCATGTTTCTGTGTTGCTGTGATACTGCATTATAACCTGGATCACACTGTACTGTGCACTCAGTGATTGAGTCCACATCCACACCTGGCTGCAGTTTTACTTTCAGTTGTTTTTGCATTTAATTTTGTTTAGTTTGGGAAATAAATTGAATTTAGATTTCAGATGTTCTCCTCAGCTGGTGCAAAGGTCCGATCTTCAGTGTGGAGTCACAGATGTTTTCCTCATGTGTTATTTATGTGTATTCGTTTGTCTGCATCCACATTCACTCATTTATTATTGCCAAATAAAGGTGTGGTGATCTTAAATAAAGCATAACTCCTGAGTGGTGCTCAGCGTTTCTTTATTCTCCATCAACCACATTCACCTACAGTGAACTGCTGCATTGTATATTTAGCTGTGCTTTCAGGAGAAATGTGCTTCAAAACAACACAAAAAGCACAGAAGAGCTAGCCTGGAGTCTGGATCTTTCCACTGTGTGTTCACAGGGTGGGACTCACCCACTCGGATCAGGAAGAAGCACATTTATTATGGGATATCACCATGGACACACACTTGTACAGCAGACATGGTTGTGACAATTTCTAATCTCGTTTTGTTTAGGCTTCTCCAAATGATGACAATATATAAAAATAATAACATGATGCTTCTAGTTTCCCAGTGTTTTGTTCTTAGTTTAATACTCTGGGTTTTTGGTTTGTTTTCTGTAAGTTATATTATGAAGGAAATAAAGCTGCCGATGCAAAGTTTATTTTTCCGTGCATGAATGTCTGCATTTGGGTCCACGTCCTGCCGGCCACAGCACACAGTTTCATTGCGTTTGCTGATAAATATGATGGTGGCTGTGTGCCAAAGCCAGTGTACCTGCATTAATGACGTTAAACTCATGGATAATGACACGAGCGACTAACGAGTGATATCCAGCGTGACTCTGTGGGGACGTCTGAGCTGACTCGTGTCACACAGGATTAATGTCGCACACGCATGAAATGGTCAGAGCAGCGTACACGGGATGAGCTGGTTTATTAGCATCATTGTTCCATGCTTTTCTACACGCTCGTCATCTCACACACTGCACACACATGTTTAAAGGCACTATCGAAACGGACACTGAAGCAGAACAAAAAGGTTTACAAATGCTGATGACAGTAAAATTATGATTTCCAAATCAGATGTTTAAGCTGTCAGGAAATGATCTGCCAGGATGAATATTGTCTCAAATGTTCCAGTTGGAGAAAGCAAAGCTGAAACATTGGCACCTGAGCTGTGAATGCTAATGCACTCATGCTGCGGTTGTGCAGCTTAGTCCATCCAGTGATAACAAATATCACACTTGTCCATCCGGTTCAGTATTTATCAGCTGATATTGTTTTGGTGTTATTAAACCCACGTGGGCCAGCTCAGAACAGAACATGCTGCAGAGCACAGGAAAGTAATGCAAACATTCACTGACACATTCAACACAGTGTGAAGTCCTTATGAAGTAGGTCACTCCGTTATTACCAGCAGAGGGAGCCAGAGTGCGCTCCACTGGTCAAACCTAATATTGTGTCTGTTGCTATGGGAACATGTGCTTGGTCTGTAATATTGTTTAATTTGGACCTGAGGACTATAAGAAGATCATTAATGTCTGTGAAGGTTCTCAGTCATCCAGGTCACCGTAGTCAAAGGAGCTTGCAAAGCGTCTGGACTTCAAGTTGCTTGAAGACGTTCAGGCGCCCACTCACATCCTGGACCATCTGACCTCAGGAATTCGCATGATAAGGTGGGGCCAGGTTTCACAATGAGCTCACCCGAAACTCTGGCTGATTGTGACCCACACCCAGTTTCACACCTTGGCTCAGGCGATTAGAGGATCATCAGGGGTCCTTTTGTCCCTCTGTGGGGGGAAACTCCCACTAGGTTTAAATCTGGGACTGTCCACCATTTGACCTTAGAACTGAAGAAGCTTCTCGGATGAAGGTGAAACGTCTTCAAGTAACTTAAAGAAGTCCAGACGCTTTTCTTTGCAAGATCATTAATGTTACCTTCATGTGTGTCTGTGGGTGTCTGTGTAAACCATTGTTTTGAATTAATTCTGATTTTAGATTGTGGTCATGGTAACTACCCATTAAATGTTAGCTTACATCCATTACTTCAATATCAGCCTCATGATTTATTGGTTGAAAATGGACAAAAAGCCTTTTAAATTCAAAGTTCTGACTCTTAAAATTGTGCTGTGCATTGTCAACATATGGAAAATATCGTATAAAGATCATGTGATCTCTCCTCAGATCAAGAGCTGCGTCTTGGAAATGCATAATTTTGGTTAATTTATTACTGTCATAACAAAAACACGCATGAACCTACAAAGTTCTTCAGGCTAACGTGCTGACGATCAGAGCTGGGCTTATTTGAGTGCTCTGAAGCAGTAAAAGTGAAGCATCTCACAGTCATCATCATGCTGGTGTTGCTCTGCTGTTCTCTGTCACAACCAGCAGCTCTGCAGTGGAACAATGAAATAAACAGTACAGTTTTGAGTTGCTATTCTGAGAGGCTAAAGCTAGCTGCCTGGGCTTTGAATACTGGGAGCTAGGAGCAGACATGCTAAAGCACTGCTAGCACATGTGCAGTCACTTTAATCCTGTTCACAGTGATTTACTTTGGTTTGTCTTCTTTCTCCATGCATTCCAGCTTCAGATGACAGATTTGTGGGTTAATCTTACACTTTACATGAATCTGTAGCATATATATGCTGGGGCAACATACTGAACTCCTGCTCTCTGATGCATTCATTCATTCATTGTTAGTGCTTAGGCATGGAAAACAGTGCTTGTGTGGTTGTGTGTGATTTGGTGAAGCAGAGTAGAAACAGTCCACTTACAGCGACACACAGCAGTATGGGATATACGTTATAAAGACCAAACTAAACAGTGTCACATGTTTATTAGCTGGAGATGATTTCACGTCTTCCCTTCACAAAAGCCGTCGGTCACTAAGCGCTCGAGGAGCATCGGTCATTTCAGGCAGCACCACGTGAAGAAGGCTTCCAGTCAGCAGACACTGCAGCACGGTTGTTGCTTTTTCCGGATCTTTCTGACGCCTGGTCCCACCACTCTCTGTCCGTCTCCCTGCACGTGTGCAGCAGCTCCATTGCTTGAGCTCGGCTTTGGAACGTGGCTCTTCTTCTCCTTCATGTTGCTGTCATCATAGTCTTCATCGTCCTCAACAATGACCAGTTCAGCCTTGAGGGAACCTTCAAACTCCTGCCGGCTCTCGTCCAACGCTGACTGAAAACCCATGAATATGGCCGTGATTGGCTCAGCAGGGTCGTCCCCAGTAAGGGGTGCTCTACTCCCAGTTTGTCTGTTTGACTGGTGCAACAATGGGTGATGTTCTTCCTCACTGATATAATCAACAGCAGGAATATAACAGGGAGTGTAGCTGAACCGTGTGTGTGTTAGCATTTCCTGGTCATGTGTCCTGAGAGCCACGCAGCGCCTGGATGGTTCAGTAATCCTGCTGCTGCTTCGGGTCATGCCGCCGGGCTGGTGGCGTGCAGACCCGCCTTCCTGAAGACGGTGACAATTTCTCACTGGATATGAACTACGGTGACAATCTCGCTGGTTGCCATAGTGATCCAGTGTCACACAACTTCCCGTCCGATTGCTTTGCTGGCTCCTGCCTTCATTTTTGATAAGACGGCTGTCCTGGTCACAGCAGTGATGCGCAGTGATGGAGCTAAAGTCTTTGTCTGCTTTGTGTCTTTGCAGGACATCATAGTGTCCTGGCTGCTTCCTGAGGTCATGCTCCTCCCTGTTCCAGTTCTGGTGCTTAGCTTGACAATGCATTGTAGCATTTCTCAGTAAATGTCCCACCTCATTGGCCGATAGCTCAGAAACACCATTCTGGCCACGTGATGCCTAGAAGTACAAAAAACCAGGACTCAGAAACTGAAAGCAAACACAACAGAAGCTAACGTGATGTATTCTGTTTGTGTCACTTCATGAGCTACTTGAACAGGAACAGCTAAAATGCTTGTACAGAAATCTATATTAGCTTGAGATGTTCATACCAGTGTTTCCCACACACAGGCTTTATTCGTGTGGGTGCCTGTTTTGCAGCTAAGTGAGGCCACAGTTCAGGACTGTGGATTTGGAGTTGCTACTATGTGATACAGAAGGATTATTGCTCCTTTATTTATTGCAATAGTTTTTGAGATTTATTAAAATAAAGATTTAAACAAAAACCAACTAAGAACCATGCAGATGGTTCCACCAGTAACAGACAGTCGGCTGCATCCTTCATTACTGTAGTTTTCTCTCTCTGGAAATAGAGAAACGATATGGTACATGCCTTCATTTATATTCATCATATACAACAAACCTTTGTTTGCCTTTGGCACACACTAAAACATTAATCCAGTGTAACATTAGCCCCACCCAGTCCACTGCTCTGTGCCAGTCGCAGCTACTGGGACTTTGCCTACGTCCACACGTACCCGGGTATTTTTGAAAACGCAGATTTTTCTATGCATTTGCACCTTTCGTCCACACGTAAACAACGTTTTCAGTCACTGAAAACTGAGATTTTTAAAAACTCCGGCCAGGGTGGATATTTTTGAAAACTCCGTTTACGTGTGGATGAGAAAAACGCAGAAAACGTAGCGTCAAAGGTGTGCGCCTTTTTGACGTCACACTGTGCGCCACGTTATTGTTTCGGTGAAATGAATTTCTACAATACTGTTACTGTTAATTGTCTCTGCAGTGTTTAAATGCTTACATATACACACACAGTTACTGTCCCTCCACACATACGACTCGGTTCTGCTTCTATGCCCCATCTTTTTTACTATTTCCCACCGAGGCTTCTAGACTTCTGATTGGCCAACATTTCTGCAGGTTAGGAATATAGCGCCACCTGTTGCTTTGGCATGTTCCTAGCAGCATTTTCTTTCGTTTCTGCCTTTACGTGTGGACGGGATTATTTTTTAAAACGAAAACGGAAAATCTCCGTTTTCAAAAATACCCGTGTACGTGTGGACGTAGCCTTTGGTGAAAATGCTGGTGTCATTATTACCAGTTGTGGAGTATTAGGGTCACTAATCAAAAGTTACAGGGAGCTAATATTCTCATACAAATCTGTTTCAAAGCCAAAATGGAATAAAACAAAGCATGCACCTCCACTGCTTAAAGTGAAGTTTGGCTCAGAATAATAAAAATACCTGTTGAGAGCTGAGTGCACAAACACACTTCTGGACATCATCATGAACCCTGAGCCCGGTGCTTTGGTGAAAGTCTTTCAGAAGAACATCTGGCGTAGAAAGTACTGAGCTCTCCCCAGTCAGAGTGTTTTTAGCCACATTGATCTGCATGTTAAACAGAGCTGGGACACAGAGAGCAGATAAAGTTGATCCTGATTATCACGACATCAGTCCAGGTGCACAGCACAATGTCCTGTACATTAGTTAATGCAACTCTCCACAGTTCTCAATGGGTATAAAAATAAAGCAGAGGGAAAATTAAAAGTTTGCTTTGAGCTCTGAGATATATCTGATATAACACAACAGTGTGTGTAGAACCCAGAAACATAGATGTGTGGTCAAAGATGAAAGAACCTGGACTAATGAGGTGAAAAAGTTACATCTATGTGACTTTCTGATGTCATTTTTAAAGATCTGTGGAAAATGATGAATCACGTTTTTGTGCAGAAACTAGGATTGAGTCATAGACATCCTCAGCGTTCTGATACCTGTGCAAAGTCCACAGGCAGATCCTCAAAAACTAGAGCGCACTGGAACGCACAATCAAAGCAGACATGAAACACTACACACATGCAAAGGCTCATTTAAAAATCCAGCTGTGACTCATAATCTGTGTGTTTGTAAAGAACTGAGGACAGATTTTCCTGTTTGAGTGAATGCAGCCAAACAATGGAGCCAATTACTGTTAAAGAGACAGACAGTGTGTGGACAGCATGTCCTTGGTGTTACTGCTGCAGCCAGGAGCACAGAAGTGTTTTCCACTGAGTCATTGGTTCTGTCAGTTAGCTAAACGAATGTGGGTTTATTAGCCACAACCAACCAGGTGACGTCACATCCTGTGCTGACAGAAGAAAAACGTCTTTTGAAAGCACTTATTCCTTAAACTCATCTTTACTGTTAGAGTCAGGGCTCCATGATGCAAACTGGCTCTTCTGTGTAGTGTTTCCACTTTCATTTTGAGCTCCAGTCTTTGAGGATCTAGCTAACACAGCACTATACATCCAGTTCTAGATTTGCAAACTCTTGTGTGTTTCAGTGCTATTGTGTATAACAGTTTTAAATGAATGAATGATCTCTGCCGTGGTGTGTTTGGCTCACACTGTTCACTGGCTGGTGAGCAGGAGGATTCAGGGATTGCTGTGGTTAAGTGTAATGGTTCTGCAAGAACAAAAACAGAACTGTTAGCTTGGGTTCATCTTTCGTCGCAACACCAGAGATGCTGCAAATGATGTCACATGACTTACCAGGAACAAAGCTGTTGTGGGCTTCCTAGAAGACACGCACAACTCAGTAAGTGTAACAGGTACTGAAGGGAGCACAACACCACACCTGTGTATGAATGTGTGTTTGTATTTACCTTGATAATGTCCTCCGGACTTTTCTCCACTGCCTTGAGTCTACTGAGGATAAAACTCTCATTAACGCTGATCATAGACTCTTCTCTTTCCAGAGAATCCACCTCCATCTCAATCCTAAGGAGACAGAGGGGTCAGAGCAGGGTAGCAACAGGGCGGGACATCACATGAGAAACAGTAACCTCTGGGCCTGAAAATGGCCAATGTGAAAGTGCCAAAAACTGCAGTTGCACTGGCTATATGAGGCTGGCAACCTCATAGACTCTTGTTAAAATACCCAACTTTACAGCACTAAACAGCATGTTTAATTTTTGATTTGTTTTGTTTTGTTTCAAGGGAACCACAGCAACCTCCCTGAACAGGGTCCAGTAACCATCACAGTAGCAGATATCCAAGAAAAGGTCCCCAGTATGAAGAGTTGGACAGCACCAGGCCCCGGCATGGTTCATGATGATTGTCGTTGATGATTTTCACTGCCTGTCTGAGGCCTGTTGGCTGAAAACCTGCCAGAGTTCTGACGGGCCAATGACTGTAGAGCACACTGATGCAGTCTGTTCCTGTATGAAGGCTGAGGGAGGGGAACCAGCAGGTGATGGAGAAGGTCATGATGCTTTCCAGGAAGGCGTAGTAAAAAGTCATCATGATGGGTGTGCTGACTCCAAAGGAGTTGAGTTTCCTAAGGAGGTGTAGCTGTTGGTGGCACCTCCTGAGAATCTCCTCTGTGTTGGCAGAGAATTTCAGGAGGTTGTCAAAGATGGTTCTCAGGTATTTGTACTCCTCAACTACCTCCACTGGCTTCCCGTGGATGGTGGTGACTGAAGCAGCCAGATCCCTCTGCCTACTGGAGAAGGTCACCACCTTTGCTCACGTTCAGTTCAGGTTTGGAGCTGTCACACCACTCTACAAACTCCTGCAGAGCGGCCCGTGGTGCTGTGAGGTCCTGACAGCAGTGACAGGAGAACTGTGTCGTCAGCATATTTCACCAGGTGACAGTTGGGCTGTGTGGATCTGCAGTCAGCAGTGTAGTTGATGAAGAGCAGGGGGGAGAGCACACAGCCCTGGGGGGAGCCAGTGGAGGTGGAACGGAGACCGGAAAGAGAGTTGTTCACCCGTCCTGTTGGTCAAAAAGTCCAATAGCCACAGGCAGTGTTGGTCAAGTTACTTGAAAAAAGTAATCAGTAACTAATTACTGATTACTTCCTGAAAAAAGTAATCCTGTTACTTTACTGATTACCTATTTTCAAAAGTATTTACTTACTTAGTTACTTAGTTACAACCTGAATAGGTGATAAAGCGCACTCGGTGCTTGTTTGGAAGTTTAGGGGTTTTTTCGCTGTAAAAAGAAGTTTTCTTCCCACGCACAACGGACACTAATGTTTTTGTCACTTTTTATGGAATCAAACTCAAAGTAAGGTCAGTACTTCCACGCTTTAAACGCTGCACGCTCATACTCTCTCTGCACTCGATATATGATCCATTGTTGATCTGCACACAGCTGTTGTCACGAACGTCGCACTCGCTTACGTCACTGTCATGAGACATTCTCGCAAAAAAATCACGGTTTTAGTAACGCAGTAACGCAGCGTTCCTACGGGAAAGTAACGGTAATCTAATTACCGTTTTTGCAATAGTAATCCCTTACTTTACTCATTACTCGAAAAAAGTAATCAGATTACAGTAACACGTTACTGCCCATCTCTGTCCACAGGATTAGCTGATCATCCAGGTGAAAGTTTAGTGGGCAGGATGTGAGGCTACAGAGTGTTGAACACTGATGAGAAACCAGCAAACAGAAGTCTGGTGGAGGAGTCAGGGAGCTCCAGATGTTTGTGGATGGAGTCCAAGATGAAGATTGTTGCATCATCGACACCTCTGCGTGCACGGTAAGCAAACTGGAGCGGGTCCATCAGTGGGTCAGTTGCTCTTGATGTGCTGTTTTATGATCTTCTCCATGGCCTTCATCACCAGGGAGGTGAGGGCCACAGGACGAAGATCATTCAGAGACTTTGGGTTGTTTCTTTTGGGGACGGTGTGACTGTCAATTGAGTGTTGAAATAGAGTCCGAACACACTTCCTAGTTGCCCTGTCTCAGCACTCAACTGCTGATGTTGTCAGGGCCGGGAGAGCTCCTGGTCCTCCTGAGGGCTCTCACCATGTCCTCAGTCCTGAAGGAGAGTGCAGAGCTGCCAGGTCTGAGGGAGGATCTGGACTCCTCAAGCTGGGATGGGTGTGGCTCAGGTGGTAGAGCAGATCAGCTACTGATTGGAAGGTTCGATCCTTGGCCTCCCCAATCTGCATGCCAAATATCCTTGGGCAAGATACTAACTTCAAGTTGCTCTCCGATGCGTTCATCGGAGTGTGAATGTAGATTAGTTTGCACTTGTGTTTAGAAGTGCTTGTATGAGTGGGTGAATGAGGCATGTTGTATAGAGCCCTTTGAGTGCTCTGGGAGAATCAGTCCATTTACCATGTTCAGTCTCCTAACAGCAATTCAAACTGTAATCCTTGTGTTTAAGGATTTACCTCGTTAAAAACTATATTCTGCATCAATCTTTTTTGTGTGCTGACATCAGAGCTAGCAAACCCACATCTCTCACAAACTTACAAAGCACACAGTCCACCGTTCTCTGACCTGAGATGATCAGTGTTGATGTCTCAAATGGAACAAGCTGCATTATACTTACTTACATTTGAATTAAATTTCCTTCACCTTTAGATGTCAGACACACCAAAAGGCTGTGGCCTGCGAGGCCAAACAATGCCCATGCGTGATGATATGTGCTTCTTTGTTTGAGCTGATGTTGTACCTGTGGATGCTGAGCTGCAGGGCTCTGGTGTGCTCCCGGTCAGACAGAAAGCTCTGCTGCTGTGTGCAGTCTGCTCCATTATGGGAGTCTCGCAGCAGCCACTGCTCTCTCAGAGCCTTTTTCTGTGCAGAAGAACAGAATGATCGTTAGTGTGGGTTGGGACTGGACGTAAAAATACAGGTGTGCAAACAGGTAGGACTATCCTGTCTTTCTCTCCTAACCCCAACCAGTCGTGGCCATCTGCTGCGACATTCCTGTTAAAAGGGAGTTTTTCCTCCCCACTGTTGCCAAAGTGCTGCTCATAGGGGTCATATGATTGTTGGGTTTTTCTCTGTTGTATTATTGTAGGGTCTACCTTACAGTATAAAGCACCGACTGTTGTTGTGATTTGGCGCTGTATCAGTAAAACTGCATTGAAATGAACTTCTGCAGTTCATGCTGATAATACACAGCCAATGAAATGATTTGCTCTGCACTTTATCTGCTGTTATAGCCGATCATTTATTCAAACCAACCTTCAGATGTTGCAGTTTGAATTTCTCTTGATCGAGTTTCACTTTCTTCTTTTTAATGTCCTCTTGAATTCGATGCTTCTGCTGTTTCATCAAAAGCAAAAGCTTAAATGAGTGAATATATGAAACATTTACAATCGACAATGGATTGTCAGAATAAGTCAAATATCTATTGCCATTGCGAGTTGGCCCAGAAGGGCAGGTTGCTCTTCTGTCACTGAGACAAAATCACACCCATCACAGACTTTTGACCTTTTGACTTGACTGAACACGGACTATTAAGCCGGCAAGACGGACATATCTGAGCTCAGATAGGATTCTGGTTACTATTATTATTGCTGTTGTTGTATCTTTGTTTCATTCCTGTCTATGAAATGCTGTTTAATTGTTGCTATACAATTCAATACAATTCAAAGCAACTTTCCCTGTGGCTCCACTCATTCCTCTGCACACAACTCACCATGACCCTCCTGCGAATCGAGCTATTGGCCCATTCTCTCCATCTTACTCTAACCTCCCTGCCCTGTCCTGTACTTGGCTACAAAAGCAAACTCATCCTCAGAAAAGTTTAAACTGTTTCATTTAAGTTTTAAATGTTCCAAAGTTAAGTTAAAGGACAGAAAAAGGTCATAAACAAATGACAAAAGAACTAATTTACATTTTTTAGAGTCAAAAGCCACAAAGATTTAATTTGTTACTTATTTAAATAATAATAATTATTTGTAAGTTACATGTTTTATTTTAGAGTACAGTAAAAATCTAAGACACGTCTCAGTAACATCTGCATCATGCTCTAAAACCTCAGAATGAAAGTGTGAATAGTTGTCAAATAGATAAGCAGATATCTTTAGACGTGTAGCAAAGTGTCTGTGGATGCTCAGAGTGGACATTACAGTGATGGCCTGCAGCCTCTCCTTGAGCAGGTCACTCTCCTCCATACTGCTTCAGGATCAACACTGAGTCTGGAGACGAGAAGAAAGAACCTGTCAGACGCCTTTATTTCACAGTATCACTTATAAACATGACCACCAGCAACATTAAACCACATCTACAAACTCAAACTGATGCTTCAATATAAGAGAATAAGCGTCACTCTGAAGTGTGAGTCATGCACAGCTGCCTGAGCAGAAGTAAAAATATGAAGACTGAAACGAGCAGCATGAAGCAGCTGTTTCACCCTGAGTACACTGTGACATCACTATTCCAGTATCTGTTCCTCTGACAGCACACTGCCACCTGCCAGTTTGTTCACTCTTTACGACACAGTCATCTGCTTAAACCAGCCATTTGTAACTTTTGTCTCACTCTAATTAAAGAAAGAGAGGCTTTATCTACATCAGGTAACCTGTCACTGAAGCACTAATCTGCTCATGAGCCTGATAATCTGTGTAAACCATCTGCTCGCCAACACAGGCAGGGCTGCTGTGTGGTTTAGACTATTAACTGAAACGTCTGAACTGTTTATTTATATTGATTGATTGATTGATTGGTAATTTATTTCAACATGTGAACAATATACAAGTACATTTAGAAAAGAAAATAAGAGAGAAAAAAGTACTATACAAATTACATACAAAAAAACGTTCTGATTAATTTACATATTGAAAGGGAGTGGGAAGAAGTAAACACTTAATCCCACCCCTTGCCATAAATTATCAGTTAATATTTAGTCAGCTTCCTTACTTACATTATAGATAATGTTAGAAATCACACAGAGAACACATCGTTTTCCTTGAGTAATGCCCTGGATCCACACCACACTTCTGTTCTGGGCTCTTTTCTCAGATTAGTTTTTGTGTTATCGAGATAAGAAATAGATGCTGAAATGTTTATGCCTTTAAACAAGAATCACACTGTTCATGGGTGCAGAGCTCTGTTACTGATTTATCAGTACACATGTAAATACATCATGAACCGGGTAATCCCACACACACTGTTGCCAAACTATTCGTCTGCCTTCACAACCATGTGAACTGAGTGACCTCCCATTCTGAATCCACAGGGTTTGATATCGTCCAGCTCTGCAGGTATAACAGCTGAAACTCTTCTTTCCACAAAGGTCTTAATGGGGATTTCTGACCATTATTCAGAATCTGTGAGGTCAGGCACTGATGCTGGCTCAGTCTCAGCTCCATCTCCGTGTGTTCTGTTGGGTTCATGTCAGGAACCCGTTCAGACCAAACTTGCTCGTCCATGTCGTTCCCAAATTGTTCCCACAAAGTTGGAAATGTGACATTGCCCAAAATGTCTCGGTACGCTGAAGCATCAGGAGTTCCTCTCACCTGCCCCACACCACAAGCCCACTTCCACTTGGCACAATGCAGCCAGACTAGTACCACTACAAGAACAGATTTCAGGTCGTGGTGGAGGCTGAGTACCAGGACAGATTCAAATGTATGATCTGAGTTACAGATGATTACGGGCTGTTCCCTGAAATCCTTTTGTCGCCTCCTGGAGCTGCCCTACTCGCACAGATGTTCCTGTACACTATGCCGGCCACGTGGTTACGGCGTTCCATGTACGCCCTGCTGCTAGCATCTTGCACCCTGCTGTTAAGTGCTGGATTGTCTCAATCTCAACCTGAGATTGATTCAAGACTTGTTATTATTGGGCACCAGCACATCAAAATGCTCCCTAACTGCTGATGTTGTTTGAGATTCTCCACGCAAGCTTCATGTGCTTAAAATCTCCGTGCAAGCTCGTGATCATCCTCAGAATCAGCTCAGATCCAGTTCATGCAAAACTCATTCCCGTGTGTTTGTGACAGCTTGGATCCCATAACGAGACAGTGATGTCATTTCAAGGAAACGGGCCCTTGTTTATCTTTTATCACGTGATAAAAGATAAGACCAATAAGCAGCCTCGACGTGGGCTTCATCTGGACACGCCCCTCAATCAACACAGGCCTCAGGGCTTTAACATTACCGCTTCACCTGCCTGCCCACCCTCCGGTGCCTTGACCCCGCCCCCAACTTCCCACCGTGCAGACTCTCACCCTTCCTGGATGTCACCTTCATATACCAAGTAAGCCTGCGAGACTCAACTTTGCTAATGTGAATGGATAAATTGGACCTTTCCTGTGTGTGTGTGTTGATTGTGACTGCAATGACAAAGCTTGCTAGCATGTCTTCACCCTGTGGTCTAAATATGTTCACTTTAGAGCTAACATGATGTCAGGAAAGAAAACAAAAACCCACCAATGGTGCGGCTTCAAAAAGTCCAGAAACCAATGTTACCTTAAAATAATCACCTGCTTCCTGAGAGTCATAAAGGAAATGAAGCTGCATGAAGTGTGAGTGCAAACTGAAGGCTACAGTCTGCTGTGAGCCTGCAGGGACGATCAGTCAGGATGAGCTTAGAGAATTAAGGAGCTATCGCTGCCTCTCCCGTTTGGTGCTGTTTCTGTCGTAGAATAAAGGTCAGCTCAATTTAGCACATTAACTATTTATAAAACATTTCATATTTTTATATCTGCTTCTCTACATGACTCCAAAACAAACGCTGCTACCAGCAGAGGATAACAGCCTTTGTCAAACGCTTTCAAACAGTTTCTAAGCTGCAGGCTGACAGCTTGGATTATTTGGAGGATAAAAGACGAAGGCCGACTTTACACGGGAACGTTTGAGTCTTTGTAACAGGACGTTTTCTTAAACAACAACAAACCTCAGAATATTTCAACTTCACGTTAATTATTGAAAGACGAGCATATATCTGTTCACCTACCCAGAGGATGGTGTTTTCTCGTGGCTGCCGCGCACGACTCCTCAGACAGCCCACAGGTACAGGTGGGCGGGGCTTTGTGATGCTGATTGACAGCTGTCAACCCAGCAGCCAATAGCAATGAGAAGTGTTGCCACTCGTCCACCATGACTATGTTTGACTGTAAAACCATGAGATGCTGTGTAAACAGAGGGTATTTATACAGGCTTACATCAGCACTTAGTGAAACTCTTTCTTTCCTTCGTCTGCAATTAGCCACTTATTGTTCCTAAGAATGGGAATAATTTAATGACAATACACAGAGTCAATCGTTCCCTCCAGTGAAATTATTTTGTGGTTGCTCAAATTTAAAAAAATAATTTACAATTTTTGAAAAAGGTTTTGAAAGCAACAGCTTGACGCTGTCCAATAAGAAGTCTGTGTACACGATGGGAGACATGCATGATGATTCATGTCCTCGATCTGCTCAACTCCTTTATTTTGCTGATGTTGAGCTCAAGCCCACTCAGGTCCGTGTATTTATATATTAGAATAACAGGTGATTTATATCTTAAAGATCCTACAATAATGATAACACACTCTACAAAGGCTGTCCAACATATGATGATGGTGTGACCATGGAAGGGGAAATGGGGGCACAGTCATCCTGAGAGGCAGTTTAAATCATAATATATACGTCTGTAAGGATGCAGCACGACCCAGACGCTTATCAGCACTTTCCTTCTGTGTCATTTCACTTTCTCACTTGTGCATTTTGCAGCTCTGCTGCCAGCTTCGGTCAGAACTCCTCTTTCCTCCCCGGCTCTACTGAAAGGATTAGATGACGCTTGCTGGCTTCCCCTGACACCACACCCTGACCCTGCTGCTCCACCCTGCACCACCAACCCCTCCACAATGTAAACAAATGATCTTTGAACCTGACAAAAACTAAATTTACGATTTCTGGAAATCGGTAAAAGAGGATGAAGTAACTCTGTCCATTGATGGAGTTTTGATTGACAGAGTTACTGAACTCCGTTTTTGGGGGTAGTATTGGAGGATAATTAAAATGGAAATCTCATATTGAACATGTTAGAAAAAAGATGGTTAAAAATATATATTCTGGGTAATGTCAGAGACTAGATTATAAGGCAATGCGTATTTTATATTTCTCACTAATTTCCCCCGTATCTCAGTTATTGTGCTGTGTGTGGGGGAATATGCGACTTATATAAATCCTCTATACTTGTTACAGAAGAAAGTGGTACGAATGGTTCATAATGTTAAATATAGAGAACAAACAAATAATCTGTTTATAAAATCGAAATTGTTGAAATTTGAAGACTTAGTGAAATCACAGACATTATTATTCATGTTCAAGGCAAGAAATAACACATTAAGTTACAAAGTTTGTTTGTATTGTGTTCAGGAAGTGGGGACAGCAGAAGGAAGTTTGACTTTAAGCATCAGTTTGACCTCACAAAGGCAAATGTGTCCGACAGTTAAGGGTATAAGAATCTCTTCACGATAATCTCAAGAGCTGTACAAACATGCACCGTTTAAAATGTGTTACATACTTAACAGGATAAATCAATATGAAGAACATGAAAGTAATTTGGGCTAAATGTGGAAGGAGAACATTTCATTGCCATTTAATGCTCCATATTGTGATTATACTGATTTGTTAGTTTTGCATTGTTACATAAAGATACATGTTAGAGGGTTTGTTGGGTTGTTGGCGCCTCTTGTAAGAATAATTAGATTTCAGATGGGGGGCAGGTGCTAACAAGAATTTATTCTTCTTCCTGCTCCTTTTCACCCACAGGTGCAGTGTTATATTAGTGGGAAGGAGGATTAGTATGTAGGAAAATGAAACATTGTTGAACCATGTGTGAAATAAGTGAAATGAAATATAATTGCCATTCACTCGCTGGGCCCACGTCCTCATTTGAGGTCTGACAGCGTTTTAATAGGTAAAGGTGATGCTTGGACATGAACTGAGCTGCAGTTTGGGGAAGGCTTTGAGGGGGACTGCCGACGGCTCCGGGCCTGGCAGATCCTCATGGACTGAATAGAAGTGAAGCAGTTAAAGAATTAAGAACAAGGAGGGAGGGGCAAGCAAACGAGAACGAACAGCTTGCAGAACTGGGGGAACATATATAGATGAGAACCGGGAGGAGTTGCAGCTGTCCCACTGCCAGCTCAACATATCAACGATATGATAGGACCCCGTTCAGTGTTTTAACCCGGTGAGGTGCGTTTGCCTACCCTGCAGCGGCACCGCTGGCCACACCCTGCCACATACACCCTGCCACATACACCCTGCCTGTTGTCTAAGTAAGTGCAACAAACATGGAAGGATGCTAAAGTTTGTCCCATCCCAGTTATTTGTAAAACTGCTGCTGTTATCTAAACTGCTGGTGATCATCTCTGGGTTTCAGCATCGATATCTGACATTTGTAAACTTTTTGAGGCAGGTGTCAGACTCACATACAAGCTATCATTTTCCCTCATGCAGAGTCTAAGAACATTTCACCATAATAGCTTTTGCTGCTTACAGGGTAAAAACAGGACTTTACAAACGCCACTCCAGGACTCGAACTGATCAGAAGGTCTCAGGATCAGGCAGAAATCCTGAACCAACTCAGAAGGACGTGTGATCACCACCTTCTGGTAATATGAACTAAAGGGGACACATACAGACACAGAAGCTGCTGAGATGTTGCTGTGAGAAGAAAATCACACGTCACAGGCTTGTTTTCGAGTTACTAAAGCCTCTACAGGTCCTCTGTAGTTACTTCAGTGTGCAGCAGATGGGAGTCTGCTATCATCTAAGCAATCAACAGATATCAGAAAATACCTTTAGAAGATGATAAATTGGGTGGATACACATAAATCTGCTTTCCTGTTATCTTTGTTTCACTGAGTAGATCGGCTCAAACTTAGATAAAGGAAAAGTAGTCAGATTACTGACAGCTGTAGCTCAGGAGGTAGAGCAGGTCACCTACTGATCAGAAGGTTGGTGGTTCAATCCCTGGGTCCTCCAGTCTGCATGCCAAGTATCCTTGGGTAAGATATTAACCCCAAGTTGCTCTCTGATGCATCCATCGGAGTGTGAGTGTGTGCGAATGTAGTTAGTGCAGAGAAAGTGCTTGTGAGAATGGGTGTGATTGGGTGAATGCGGCGTGTTGTATAGAGCGCTTTGGGTTAGAAAACATAAGAATCAGTCCATTTACCATCTGTGTACATTATCATCACCGGTAACTGAAACATGTGAAAGCAACATGCATATTTATTCTCTTTATTATATAGTTTTGGTACAAATAACATTTACAAGTAACATTACATTTGCAGTATTACAACATGGATATATAATTAAATCAAACATATACATTTGTTATATATTTTGTTTTGTACACCCGCAGTAGATGTGCTCGGTGTGAGGTCTCGCAGCAAGCTATCAAATACGGCGCATTTCTCGGCTTTTAAAAAAACGCTATGCGTCGCCAGGTGTTTCATCAGATTTGAGGTGTTACCTCCTTTGACAGTATCACAGTATCAGCTTAAAGCACTTGTTGCAGCTGCTGAGTTTGCATCTTTTGCTGTGAAGTACAGCCAGACTTTTGACCTCCTCTTCGCCTTGGGCATTTTTAATCTGCTCTAAAAGAACGTACGTACCTGGACCCGCTTACTATCCTTGGAAAGGTAAAATGATTGGCTAGAATCCAGAGTGTATCACAGCTCAGGGAAATAAAGCACCGAAATGTGCGCTGCTTTTCGGTCCGGTTACTACCGTTTATGTCAGAACCGGTGCCATCATGGCACCGGATACCGGTACCCATCCCTAGTAATTATTAACCTCTGTCTCTCTTCCACAGCATGTCTTTATCCTGTCTTCCTTCTCTCACCCCAACCAATCACAGCAGATGGCCCCGCCCCTCCCTGAGCCTGGTTCTGCTGGAGGTTTCTTCCTGTTAAAAGGGAGTTTTTCCTTCCCACTGATGCCAAGTGCTTGGTGAAGGGGGTCATGTGATTGTTGGGATTTCTCTCTATTATTGTGGCAACTGTTGTGATTTGGTGCTATATAAATAAAATGGAAAACTGAAATGAACTGAATTCAGATTTCCAAAGACTCCTACATAACACAGACAATATCGTGGAAACCATGACAACCAATGATCCTGTCTTAGTTATCATTTATCCCTTTATCCCTCTTTATAACCTCATATATCAGATATCATGCAATCTTACTGACTTATATTTGACATTAACACATGCTACACGTATTCACATTAAATTTACATTGAATACACATATCAAATACCTTTACCCATATAGAAAACAAATCATATATTAGTTAAAATGGCTGCTACAATACCCACAGTGACATTTCTGAAGTTGGCAGTACATTTACAGTAAACATTTAAACTGTGCGTGCCACATTTGACCCTGGGAGAACAACACTACAGTGCAAAATAAAAGTGGCAATGATAGATTAATTCTTAAATGACAGAAAATGTTGCTGATGTAAATGAGACGCAAATGAGACTGATGTAAAAAACAAAGGTCCATGAACTACACAGAATTGGTGACGTCAATCTCCCCCTTGATGTGGTTGGGTGAGGGGGTGGTCCTTCATAGTCATGTGACTTCTGTGATGGACCCTGGGCTCTACAGAAACAGTAAAGAAAAGCAACAATTCAGTCAGGGCTGCTATAGCCACGAGAACATTGTGTTTTGATACACAGGTGGGTTGTAAAGTCAACAACTGTGAGCAATTGGATAGCAGCTGATCTTGACTTTGTGCCCTGCCTATACTAATATTACTAATAATAGTAATAATACATTTTATTTAAAAGCACCTTTCAAGACACCCAAAGACACTTAACAATAAAATAAAACACATAGTAGAACAATGACGAAACAAAGAACAGTACAAAACAAGATCAAATAGACAATAAGTTCACAGTGAATACATGCAGACTTGAACAGATTTAAACTTGGAGATAGAAGAAGAAGATCGAGGTGAGCGGGCAGAAGCGGTAGCACTTAACAGGTCAGAGAGGTAACGAGGAGCAAGGTTATGAGGGGCCTTGAAGGTGAGCAGCTTGTACACTATTCTTCACAGGGAGCCAGTGAAGTTCCTGGAGAGCAGGGGTGATGTGCTGGTAGGAGGGGTTCTGGTGATGATGCGGGCAGCGGAGTTTTGAACCAGTTGAAGCTCGGATGAATTTTGGGGGAAAACTACATAAGAGATGTTACAGTAGTCAAGGCGGGAGATAATGAGACTATGAACAAGAATGGATGCAGACTGGGTGGAAAGAGAAGGTGATGGAAATAGGCATATCACTGATGTGAGATTTAAAGGATAGTGAACTGTCTAGGATGACACCAAGGCTCTTAACCTGAGGTGAAGGGAAAACTGTTAGTGAGAGTGAAATGGTTCGCCTTCAGTAGGTTGGATTTCATGCCAGTAAGGAGGATTTCAGTTTTATCCTCATTGAGCTTAAGCTGAACCAGGATTTTAATTGGGATAAGCATTCTGTAAGAGACGAAGGTGGGAGGGAGGAATCAGGTCTGCAGGAGAGATATAACTGAGTGTCATCAGCAAAACAGTGAGAGTGAAGATCAAACTTATGGAAAATGGTACCAAGAGGGAGGATGTATGTTATGAAGAGAAGATGGCCTAAGACTGAACCGTGGGGTACATCAGAGGTGACTGGGTATAGAGTGGAACGAGTAACTTTAAGTAGAGCAGTTTCTGTACTGTGACATGAGCCAGGTTGAAACCTCTCGTAGATGTTAATGAGGTGTGAATGAAGCTGAGCTCTGACTATTTTTTCAAGTATTTTAGAGATGAAGGGTAGATTAGAAATGGGATGGAGGTTGTTAAAGTTGTTAGGATCCAAGGAAGGTTTTTTCAGTATAGGAGTGACTGAAGCAATCTTGAATAAGGAGGGAACGATACCGGTGGTGAGTGAAGAGTGAATGAAAGCAGAGATGAGTGCGAGTAAGGAAGAGAGGCAGGATTTCACAAGCCCTGTAGGTATGGGGTCAAGATGACATGATGGCTTTGATTTACATATAAACTCAGAAATATCAGATATATGACGAAGATGAAAAGTGGAAAACGGCTCAAAATAGAGAAAAGGTTCTGGAGAGGGCGTAGACACAACATTTGATCTGAGTTAATGTTATTGATTTCGTAGTGAAGAACAGAATCGAGGAGTTACAGGTTTCAGAAGAATAGAAGTGTGGCATCAGAGGGTTTAAGAAGTTTGTCAAGAAGTGAAAACAGAATCCTGTTGTTACCCTCTGAGAACTGATAATACCAGAGTGGAAGCTTTGTTAGGCCTGGTTGATGGAGTCTTTATGCTGGAGTACATGGCATGTATAGATTTCTTCATCAACAGTTAAACCAGATTCCTTATATCTATGCTCTAGCTGCAGAGCTTTGGCCTTCAATGCTCAGAGGTCAAAGGTAAACCAGGGAGCAGAACAAGCAAAGGAAACAGTGAGTTTTTACAGAAGCCAGAGAATCAAGGACATTGACTAAACAATTATTAAAATATAACACCAAATCATCAGGAGTAGAATAGAAGTCTGGAATCTGAATATTATCCAAACTGGCAGTGAGAATGTGCATATCAATGCTCTTGATGTTGTGGAGTGAGATGAGATGGGTTGGCTTGGTTAAAGAGCAGCAGAGAGTGAGGTTAAATGAAAGGAGGAAGTGGTCAGTTATGGGGAGCAGAAAGATTAGAGGGAGTAAGACCAGAACAGCAGATCAAGTCCAAGGTGTGTCCTTTGGAGTGGTGTTTTTATTAAAGATTTTACGGACTTTTTATCTTCCAATATTAAACTGGAGAAAGTCTTAATGATTGGGGATTTCAACCTCCACGTGGATGATCTTAGCTGTAGCATGGCCTCTGACTTTCTATCCATTACAGACTCTTTTAGTTTTATTCAGCATGTCTCTGGGCCCACCCATGTTAAAGGCCACACCTTGGACCTTGTGTTTTCTCTTGGCTTAGACATAACTGATGTCTGTGTTAAAGACGTACAGGTGAGTGACCATTCCTGTGTTACTTTTAGTCTTAGCTTCCCTCTGTACCCACCACCTTCTAATCTCATGTTCTATAAGCGGTTCATAAATCAGGACGTTGCTTTGAAGTTTTCTAATATGTTGGACCCTCATGTTGATAACCAAGCTTGCTAGCATTAGCTGATGACTTTGTACTCCACCTTCCAAATATGGTCACTTCTGGCTCTAAAAAGCAACATGACGCCCAAAAAACCAATGTTAAGGTTCAAATATAGGAGTATCGAAGGTAACAGGTAATGCCACTGTTGCTATCTATCCTTGTTTTCAACCACTAGCCCTAACAGCATGGTATAAACTGCAGTCCTTTATACCTTACCTTATCACTGGTCTCCATATTGTGATTGACTTCAGGGGAAACCTCATCGGTATTAGCCGTGCCTGAGTCTGAGGGACTCTGGGGAATCACAGGTCTCTTTTTGAAATACTGAACCACAAAAACAACCTAGGAAGAAAAGTTGGATACATCTGATCATTCAAAATTATTCCTTTCACACGGATCAACCATTTGGATGGCAAGTACTTCACTGTTACTGCAGGGAAATGGAGCTATTTTTGTTTACATTGTTTCTGTGACCCAGATCTTTGTCCCCACTAAGACTGTTGTTCACCAAGTGGAAAAAATTAATTCATGTTCATCCATGCAAGCACAGCTTGTGTGTGTGAGAGTGTCCTGCAGCAGTTTAGTCCATTAGATCAGTTTTCTATTAAGGAAAGAGTCTAAATATGTTTGACCAAGTTACACAATGATGTGCAGAAGTAAGGTGCTGAACTTACTCTCGGAAAGAGGAATTATTTTGAAAGGCTGCTTGAAAATGTGCTTTAAATTGTACAGTTTTTTCTGACTTTGAATAAATGACTAAAATTTCAGTCAAACCTGCCCTCCATCCAGCACCTGTACCTCTGAAGAACCAGGAAACAGGCAGGGATAATCATCACAGACCCCTCACACCCTGGACACAGACTCTTTGACCTGCTGCCCTCTGGCAGACGGTACAGAAGCCTGCAGACTGGGACCAACCAACACAGGAACAGCTTCTTTCCCCTCGCCATCTCCCTCCTAAACAGTTGACCTGTCACACTGCTCCCACTCCTAGACTGCAACTGCACCTTATGTACATTCTGTGGTATTCATTTCATTTCTGTAATCCTGTATTTGATGTATATAAGATTTAGATTGGTTGTTTACGGTTGGTTTATACGCCTTTGTGTACGTACGTGTGCATATAATATATATATTAAAAAAAATATATATATATATATATATATATATTTATATATATATATATATTTATATATATATATATATATATATTTATATATATATATATATATTAGGGGTGCAACGATACTCGTATCGATATTGAACCGTTCGATACAGTACTTTCGGTTCGGTACGCATATGTATTGAACAATACAACATTTTTAATTTATTTTATCAACTTTCCTTCTGACGATGCTGTCTGTGTTGAGCGCTCAGTGGATCTGCGCTCGACAGTGCAGCCTAGGCGGAGTAGTCGAACACAGATTCACTGAGGGCAGGGCAAGCTAGCGAGACAGAAGTTAAGCTCGTTGCAACATGGCAAATTGAACCTCCCCCACCCTCATTCAGATCTGGCATTTGGAACTATTTTGGTTTTCATCTGATGTATGACCCTGAAGGTAAGCGCGTCATGGACTAAAGTAAAACAGTATGTTGGATGTGCCAGCAATGTTCAATTACATGAGTGGGAACTAGTGTGTTAGCGCAGTTAGCTCGTTAACGTGTTGGTCCAGCCCCGTGCACAGGGCAATCCGCGGTAGCTCGTTAAAGGAGATTTGCCGTGTTGTGGCGTTAACCTCATTTCAGATTAACGCTGACAGCACTAGTGGGAACACAACGAATATGACTGCACATTTATGCCGACATCATCCTAGTGCAAAGACAAGTGGAAGCGGACAAAAACAACAAGCAGGCATGCTACAAACTTTAGCCGAGTCATTTAGACAGCCGTTAGCACATGATTCTCCTTATGGGGACCTGATATGTTTAATATGCTGCTGAGAATATAGCCCAGAAGAAGCGTATAGTATAGCTTTTATTTTGGAAAGAGACATTTCTCTGTAATAAACTCTCTTTTCCAAAGATGAGTGATTCCTCAATCAGATACAGGGCTCGCAAAATCGCAAGCCCGATGTCCCGGGCTAGCGATTTTTCCAGTCGGGCTGCCCTGCCCGTCGGCCTATCGTAGGAAGGAAAAATATATGTCAATGCTTTTGCATTCTTTCGGAAATGTAGCTGGGTAATTATGTCATTGGCATCGGCCACTGTCAATATGTGACATATTGAAATCGTGTTTGAATTTGCGCTTGTTTTTTGCTTTCACTTTGCAATCGCGTGAACTGTGTATAGAGAGCGACAGCACTGATTGGTGAGTGATGATATTTTGCGCACCAATTCCTCTGACATCATCTTATCAATCGTTAGCTTACTATGCAAACATGACAAGTGAAATCTCCCGCAGCTTAAACATGTGAGAGGTTGATCGCGCAGAGAATCGCTGAGCGTTATGTGAGTGCGTGTGTAAAAGCAGCAGGATATATATTTTAGTTCTGCTGAGCCAAATAAGACAGGTCAGGGTAAAGAAGTGACAGCCAAAGAAAAGCTTACCACAAAACGGAAAAGTTATGACAAATCAGACTATAAGGCAAAAAGAAAGTGCAGCTTTATGGTTTCATGGACAAACGAATTTCTGTGGCTGCAATATGACGAGCTAAATAACCAGGGCTGCACATAAGTGGTCCGCAGGTGCGCATTCGCTGTCAAAATAAAAAACGCGCACAAGATAAGAAGTTGCAACGCGTGTTTGCATACATAAGATTTTCTGGAGGAGGACAGACATTTGTTTAGAACTCTTAAAGATGTCGAAGAAGCTCCTTTAAGCAATTACTGTGATGTTCCTCCACCTCCAAAGAAATGTCAGGAGTCCGAACCACAAAAGAAGCACGTATTCTCGGAAAAGTGGTTGCAGGAGGTGAGCTGGCTTTAAACAAATGATGAACGCAAAGAGATGTGGTGCAGAATGTGCCGTGGAAATTTAATAAATGACAAATTAATAAAAAGGCATGAACATTTTTTGTATCGAAAAAATATCGAACCGTGACACCAAAGTATCGAACCGAACCGAACCGTGAATTTTTTGTATCGTTGCACCCCTAATATATATATATATATATATATATATATATATATATATATAAAATATATATATATATATATATAAAATATATATATATATATATATAAATAAGTGCTCGATCTTCAAACATTACATGTTCAGCAGACCTAACACCTCCGCAGAGTACTGAAGGTTTTCTATGAGTTTACAAATAAGCAGACATTTAACTTCAGGTTTGAGCTAGCATAAAATGCTGTGTTTATTGGCATATCTGTTTTTCATAATGACCCACTAATGACGTCTACACTGATATAAGTCTAATAATAACAGGAACTGACCAGAAAGACAGCAACAGCAGCACCAATGGCTTGTCCTGCTATAACATCACTCCAGTGGTTACGATATTCAGCTACTCTGTTGATGCCTGTTAGCAAAGCCAGACTGACCAATGAGAGGCTGACAAAGGGCCCAGCCAGACGCCCCACTGCAGATCCAACACAGGACATGATGTACATCTGAAAAGGAAGATTGTTTCTGACACTTTAACCAAATATTACTTTATTGACATTGTTGGATTATTTAAAGACAGATCGACTCACTGCCAAGTAAACAGCTAAGTAGACACTGAGTGCAGCCTCTTTGCAGGGAAATGTCTTCCTGGCTCTGATGATGTCATCAGGGTCACCAGTACAGCCATCTGACTGGCTCACAAAGAACGCTGTATCCTGGCAGCCGAGAGCAGTGTAATTGGGCTGGCACACAGACAGGAAGTAGGGAGCCAGACTTCCTGTGACCATCTGACCAGCACTAACAAAAATGTCTGTTGTAAACAAACCAAAGACAAAGACACCTACAGAAAGACACACAGGTGATATTTGTATACAGCTTAAACCAACATAACTATTGCATAACTCACAGAGGCTACGTTATAGACGGTTCGTTTAAAATGGCCATTTCAAACATGGCTGATCCTAAAACGTTAGAAGAGACTCCATCATTGTGTGTAGCTCTACAGTAGCCCAGAACATTATTAAAGGACATTTTAAAAATGTCACAGACACGACAACTGGGTTAATCAATGGTGGGAATAATTTGGGCTGGTCTTACATTACCAAGGAAACGCACAGTCCTGCGCACCATGGGGTTAACATAGCAGCAGTCTCCCACGACAACAACCTTCTCCTGCTCATAAAAGTGGTTTGAGTTGTAGTAAAAGAGGAAGATGACTACTTCCACCCCTGAAATCTGAAAAAAGAAGAAACAGATTGAAAAACAAAATAAATTAAATAAGAATAAATTGGAGAAAATGTTAGCTGTAGTATACAGTACTGAAACGTTTGCAGTAATGATGGCGTTGTCATATTCCAGTAATTTGCTGCAATATGATGTGAGCATAGAGTAGCTTTGATTTTAAAAGTTACTATTAAATCTAATTTTTATTTGTTCACATGTTTTTATGTGATCTGTTATTGCAATAAAACCCATATCATGTGTCAGTATTAAAATATTGAAGGTTCATCCTCTGCTATTTTAGCCACACGCTAATTTTGACCCATTGAAGAGAAAACATCAGCAGAGCTAATGCAGAGGTGGGCGGGGCCTACCAAACAGCCACAAACAGCAGAAAAGACAAACACAGCCACCATGATGTTACCCTCCAGTTTGTGAAATTACATTATGATTGCACGTTTCATCTTCACCATTTTAAAATTATATGCGATGGGCGTGACTGCAACTCCGTTAACGTCGGCTAACAACCCGTCAGTCACACAATCACTGGATAATCATCCTCTCTGACACTTAAAATAACCACAATTTACAAAACTGACCATAAGCTCATCAGCAAAGTGTTTACAGAGGGTGAATATTAGAGCCTGAGCCTGAGCAGGTATGGGAAAGACAATTTGCTGATGTTCAGACTCAGTTTCCCCATGAATATCAGTGTGGTGTGGAAGGAGGACAGAGCTTCCAGATAAAGGATACAGGTGGAACAACACCAACACATGGAGAAAGTTTGCACATATCTACTCGAACAGCATGCCTGCCTCACCCTGCCTTGAAGGTGGGGGCTCAGAGATATTGATGACTTTGAGAAGGTGTTGCAGCACTGCTGAAATCACTTGCAGAGACCTGCTGCAATAGTTCAATACTTATTTTACCTGCTGTGAAATGCACAATAATGTATGTATACTAACAGTCCTTTAACATGCATAGCTTTCTGTAGCTCTACTGACTTACCAGTACAACAGGTAGTCCGCTCACCACAGAGTACAGTATGATAGGCGGCATGCGGCTGTTCTGCTCAGGTCCAGGATCAGGTTTGGTCAAAGTGGGATCCCTGCAAATGAAGCCCTGCTCTGCTGGACTGAAAGTGTCAGTGAACTCACAGTAGTAAACCAGCATGACTGTAGCAGCGAGTATCACCACCTGGAAGTACAGCATGATGGCGTCAGCATCGAACAAGGCTGCAGACGGTTACCACATTAGTCCAGGTGAACAGGAAAATCCAGCTTTTTGAGGTCTTTACTGCTGATGCAATGAAGACAACGTAGCCATTCAAATTTCAGTCACCATGTTTTTCCAAATCCAGTTTCAAGATTTCTGTTTTTGTCACTATAATTGGAAATCCAGCCGTCACGGTTTATAACAATAACTGTCGAGCAATACAGAGGTTAGGCACAGAAATCTAAATGCAGACAGTGGTGATGATTCCACTGGTGACCAGGCTGTCGGAGGAAAGCGACGGTGACTCTGTGAGTGGGAAACCTCGTCCTTCCACTCCTGTGACTTTACTGAATCAGTGAGTGGACCGGCGAGTTCATTCTGTTTCAGTGAACAATCTCTAAAGAGTCACAGTCTGCTGAACACAAACTCAGCAGGTCGAGTGAATAGGAGAGAGCGTTGAGAGCTTTCAGTACACGTCACAGGTTAGGTCAATAGACTGTAAATAAAAGATGGATGTAATCACGTGTCATCTGACATTTTAAAGTTTCTTTTTTTTTTTTTTTTTATTATTTATTTTATTTTATTTTCAGTTGTTACAGACAGGACAGACATGAGTGAGGGATAGGAAAGGGAGAAAGAAAGAGGAAGGAAAAGCATTTTAAAGTTTCTAAATGTGATTTTTTTTGTTGTGAGAGCCAAAGAACCAAACAAAAGAAGAGCGTTTTTAAAAATTGTTAACATTTCAATTCATTTCTGTAACACCTCCAGGCAATCTTTACTCCTATTTGGAGAAAGATCAAATAAATCTAAGCTTTGTTTAATCATATTACCTCACCACAAAGAGCTACATGGTTGTTCAAATGTATGCCTGACATGTCGACTTAAAAAACTGTTTCAAAAAGCTACTGAACATAATGGGAAGCCCGTCTGATAACCCAGCCATGGGGAGCCACAGGCCAGTGGAGTCCCAGTCCTACGCCCAGATAAATGGGGAGGTTCCTGGTACTCAGGTTGTTGCACTCTACTTATCGTATTATTTATTGTAGTTTCTTATTACTTGTCATTTTTGTTTGTTAAAAACAAAACAAAAACACCCTCTCCCTCTTCTTCATTATTTTTGTTTCTTTTCACTCCGGGACCGTGTGCACATAATTTTGTTCCACCTCATGTTAACATGTGATGCGAATGACATAAAGCTCCTTGAATCCCTGTGTATGACCCACAAACAGGATACCCTTTATATGCTGGACATTATCTTACAATTTGTCACGTCCATGGTAATATCCCTATAATATGAAGCATCTGGCATTATGCAATTAAAATTGACAGAAATCTCTATATAACAAAGTAATTTATGATATGAAAAAGGTTCTTTGTTACATGTATGAGGTCCAAGTCAGTTTGTTTTGTTTTTATAAATGTTTACTCCGGCGTCCTGCACCACCTGTCCCATCTGGAGCGTAGCAGAGACATTTCTGCACTGCTTGGGGAAAGACAAACTCAGAAACAGCGTTTACCTGTCGAGTTGGGCCAACTAGGACAAAAACAGACAAAACGAAGAAGAAAAAAAGACCAAATTAGAGCTTAAATATGAATAACCTCTTGTCAATTGTCTTCAGCAGGGAGAAAGCATCTACACTACTAGCTGATTAATATGAAAGTCACAAGGCAGAAATCAGCAAACTGCTGCTTCACCGATTCCCAAAGAGCCATTAGTTGAATAGCTCAAAGCCTAATTTTCTAGAGATAAAATAAAAGCCAAACTATTTGCAGTGAAATGTATCTCTATTCCGATTTGTTGGATCTTCCAACGAGAGCCTGCTGTTGTATATTCAAGCAGAACATACAGCACAAGGCCATTTTTAAGCAGTTTAACCAACTTGGACAATTTTTAAAGTTCTGGGTCCCCTAACCTTTAAGAACTGACCATTGCTTCAGTTGCCTCTAGTCATTGCAGAGTTGCCTCTGCATTGTTCATCTCATCTATGTTGTTAAACGGCTAATCCAGAGGCAATACACCGGCATCAACAGGGTCAGTGCTGCAGGATTAACAGAGGCTCTGAACTCCTCACGGAGGTCCCTGACTTCTCTGATCAGCTCTGTCATCATGGTTATACGTTTTTGGAAGGCTGCATCTGTTAAAAACAACAATAACACAAATACTGGCTTCTGATAAACTGGATGAGCATTGTGATGAGAAAAACAACGATATTCATAAGTGATGGCTTCACATTTTGCATTCATGTTTAAGTAGTTCAATCTGCTAAAACTGTTTAGAATTTAGCCCGTTCACAAATAAATGAAAGTCTATGTAAAATGTCAAAGTACAAAATTTTAGAACTGGCCTCAGACTCTCTGGAATCTAAAAAAGCAAAATAAGATGATACTCAGCAGCATAAATTAGTGTTTTGAAGTTAAGATTACAATGTAAGTGTGATGCAGCTCATTGTTTCAAAGCATACTGTTGTTAGAGAAGGCACTGAACGCAGACAGTTTGCTGTGTAGGTTGGCGAAAGGAGCCGGTAGCTGGCCAGAGCATCATGATGGTTGCTAGTAGTGGGTTGGGGGCAGACTGCAGAGTGGTGGAGGCTGTTTAGAAAAAGGTAAAGAAATAAAATACATTGCTACTATCTATCTATCTCATATATATATAATATCTCTCAAAGATATCTCTGTCTATATCTATCTATCTATCTATCTATCTATCTATACGCACAACACTACATCATACATGATAAGCTGTACTGTCACACGTGCGGCCTGGGGAAAGCTTTTATTTTGGAGGTTACTGTATAAGGGATTTGGTCTAAAACAAAACTAAAGTTTTGAACTGCACTGTGTTTTTTGCTTATTTTGCCTTAAGTTACAGTAAAATTTACAACATCACACAAAAATGGTTAAAAATGTAACACACTCATTGTAGACATTTGTAGAGGCAACTTCACGTTTCTGGATCATATTGCACACATTTGTAAATCTTTTGAGGGAATTAACTCTGCACACAGCAGCCATAGAGCGAGAGTCGGGGCGGGCAAGCCGACTGCAGGGCTAACAACAGAGCCCTTGTAGTTTTATAACAGAAAGACATGAATGTATGAACATGTTTTCTTTGTTCAGAGTTGTTATTGTCTGTCAGTTGTCTTCCAGGGGCCAGAGCAGGCGACATTGAAGGAAATTTAAAACTGCTGGCTAAGGGTAAACGTAAATTCAGTAAAATCATAATTCACGTCGGCAGTAATGACACCCGGTTACGCCAATCGGAGGTCACTAAAATCAATATTGAATCGGTGTGCAACTTTGCCAAAACAATGTCGGACTCTGTAGTTTTCTCTGGTCCCCTCCCCAATCAGACCAGGAGTGACATGTTTAGCCGCATGTTCTCCTTAAATTGCTGGCTGTCTGAGTGGTGTCCCAGAAACGATGTGGGCTTCATAGATAATTGGCAAACCTTCTGGAGGAAACCTGGTCTTGTTAGGAGAGATGGCATCCATCCCACTTTGGATGGAGCAGCTCTCATTTCTAGAAATATGGACAAATTTATTAAACCCCTCAAAATATGACTATCCAGAGTTGGGACCAGGAAGCAGAGTTGCAGTCTTACACGCCTCTCTGCAGCTTCCCTCCTCCTGCTACCCCCCCAAAAACCCATCTCCATAGAGACTGTGTCTGCTTCCAAAAAGACAAAAAACAAACTAAAAACCAGCAACAAACAACTTAAACATTTACAAAGAAAGAACAATACAGTATCCACATCTGAACCGATCTTCCACAGGAGCCTATTAATCAACCAAAGACCAAGACAGACCTTTAATTCATTTGAAAGCCTGATGCTTGGCCTCGTCCACCCCAGCTGTGAAACTCAGAAACCAGTCTTACTTGAAAACTAATGTCACGGCTGGGGCAGCAGTCATGTGGTGTAGTGAGGAAAGGATCCAAAATGCAGGTACTGGCTGGGGTGCGAAAAGCCTAAACTGGGAAAACTAATAAACAAATCTGAAAACATGAGGACGGACCAAAACAAAAAGAGGAGCTCCAGGAACCCAAAACAAAATGTCCCTCACACACACACAGGAGCCCATGAAACAGTTCAAAACAGAAAAATCACCAGAGGTCAGGGAATAGTTCACATAAAGTCCACAAGGTCAACTTGAAAGATGACGGTACAAAAGTCCATCAAAAGGTAACTCAGGGGTCGGCCCGAGGTCGACGGCACAAAAATCCAAATTCCAGTTCTGGGTCAGCTGCGCAAAAGCAGCAGAGCATAGACACAGTTCAGGCGGCGGCAACGCAGGCAAACCAAATCCGGGGGCCGACCGAAGGTAGTGGCAGCGACAGAGCAGGTCCGGAGGCTGCTGTGTGGAAGGCGCCGGTGGAGAAACAAATCCAAAAACCGACCATGCGGAAGGCAGCGGCGACACAAATCTAGAGGCCGGCCGCGGGGAAAGCAGCGGCGGCGACACTGTTCCGGAGGATGTCCACAATGGCGATGACGTCCAACCAGTGGCCTAGAAAATGGCCGGCGATGTTGAGGTCGAAGACATGGAAAGGATGGCAGCATGGCAGCCGCAGTACCAGGCGAGGCTGGAGCTGAGGCTGCAGGCGAGGGTTGTGCTGATGCTGGTGCTGCAGGCGTGGATGAGGATGAGGCTGGACCAGGCGAGGATGAAGCTGCAGATGAGGATGAAGCTGCAGGCGACGGCGTGGAAACCGCAGGTGGTGGTGATGGATGGGCTCCTTGGACCCCCCAGCGAAGAATGAAGGCTGAAGAACAGTCAGAGAACCAGCAGGCACAAGGGCCTCTGGCACACATGAAGCAGACTGCAGCTGCACAGAGCACTGACCCTGCTCAGGCTCCTGGATTTCGGCACCAATGTGGCGAGAATAAGGCACGGCGGGACCACGGCGTATCATTTAGAGCCATCTTTATTTACACTCACCACAACACCCTCCAACCCCTGAGTCCCCGTGTTTTAACACTGCGGTGCCATGCGGACGCACCTGCAGACCACGCCCCACCACAATCACATATTTAATCACATCACATTAGTTATAGTAATATCACTTTCTGCCTTTACTATAGTAAGAGCACTCCTGTCACTAGTTTACATGCATGTGGAAAGTTAACACAGTGAGGCCGTTGTAATGGGAGAGGTTAAACAGATAGTGAGACTCCTTCTGCTTATCAGGGATGTAAATCTTTAGGTGACAGCCAAGCAGAAAACAAGGTCATAATTCTCTCTGTGAGGGAGAAGATATAGCCCCCCTGAGAGGGACCAACATGTGAGAGTCTGTGGATGTTCTTTGTCTGTGTGTCTGTATATAAGATGTAAGGGCGGTGGCCACAATTCAGAGATGGTCCTGGTGTTTCACTGGGATGCTCTCTCCACATTGCAGTGTGTTTATTAAACCCACTTCAAATCAAGCTTACTGGGTGTGTTGCAGGTTGCTGTTAAATTTTCCACAACAATTTGGCGTTGTCGGCAGGATTCCTCCGGTGAGTATGAGTTTTGCTGAATCACGGACACACAGTGACTGGCCATCCTGAGGTGAAATTGCCTCAGTCCCACCGTTGTTTTCAAACACTGCAGGGTGTGCTTCAGCGACTCACACATGCAGGAATTTTTAAAAGAACCAAGAGAGGCACTGCAACGGATCTGCAACGGCAGCTTTAAGAACATGCCCTGCTGAATCCACTGCACACAGATGCATTGAACCTGCCTACTAACACACATGCAATGAAGATCAGCTTGTTGTCTCTCATCAGTGTTAAAATAGTGTAAATTTAACAGACACTTGTTATCAAATGCTGAATTTATCCACTGCTGACAATGAACTCTCAAGGTTGCAGGACACAAAAAAGATTCTGGTTTGACCGACCAGTGATCAGACAATACATTTGGTTGTTAATATAGTAAATCGTGAGATGCTTTCTGCTTGATTGGTGCAGCACAAGTGATTTACTGTATGAAGGAAATTCTCTTTTGTGATAATATTTTGAACATGCATCTCTGTTGTCCTGTCAGCTTAGTGGGTTATGAGCTGATATGCAAATTAGTTGATTGTTACTAGATCAGGGAGAGATACTGGATGATAAAACAAGTGAATAAGATGTAGCAGAGGGTTGAGTTTCCTGTTTCGGATGTGTGGGTGAAGCTTGCACCCAGATACACACCTCTGAATACATAAGAACAAACTTGTTTTGTGAAATACATGACGACATGTTACACGTTTACTTTTGGAGAAAAGCTAAATGAAATGATCGGGTCTGTGAAAATGAAAAATAAGTGCAAAAGCACAGACCTGGGGAAGAAGTTCACATTCCAGTGATAAAACATTGAAGTGTTTAGTAAGAGTTTAATGGTGAACATTAGTGTTGTGTGAACTGAGCAGCTGCTAATAAAAAGGGGGGAGTTTCTCTGTGTGTTTAGCAGGTGGATCTATGTTGGTTGGCCCCAGACTTTCCAGGATTGTGTGATATTCTGGAGCACTTGTGGGCAACCAGTAAATATGATGTGGGGAACATGAACAGAGGCAGTGACTCTTAAGTCTGATTTCAGACCATGTAAGCATCAGTTATTAATTAAAGGCAGAAGCAGTGACTGCAGCTCTGCATGGCAGGCTCTAACCCCTACAGCATGAAAGTATCTGTGATTTTATTCAGGCAGATTTTGGGGTTTGGTTTCAGTACCCGGCTGATTCTGCCAGTTAGGTTTGGGTTGTTTTCTTTTTCTAGACTTGGGTTTGTTTTTGTTATTTTTACACTTAGACATGTCCGGCCTAATATGTTGTTTGTTTTTTGTAATGGTGCACCTGCAAAAAACCTGCCAGGTATCATCCCTCTGGGGTGATATTTTGTGTGTTGATGATTTAAAAGCAGGCCTGCAAGATTGCGCTATAAAATTCTTTAATTGAGAGCAAATATAAGGTGAGCTTCTCCAGATCACAATGGGCTTCTGAGGAAATTCACCTACCGAGGACGCTGACCATATCAGCAACAAGAATTGTTTTTATTTTGGAAGGACGTAATATTGCTGTCAGTGGAAGTTAAATTCATGCACAGTTTTCCACTATCAGCAGAGATCGGTATGAATGCATATGAATGAACTGATGATGGACTGATGATGTGGAGTAAGTGTGACGGACGTGAAACAGAAGACGGTAACTATTTTAGGATTAGTCACTGCTAATGCCTGCTCCACCCAAACAGTGAACAAAGGTGGATGTGTGTGTTTTTGTTTGCTTGTTTTGCAGGAGCAAGAGGACGACAGAGACCAGAGGAGGGAGACTGGAGTCCACATGAGTGTGGGTGGGGCCTGCAGACTGGACCCTTTAGCTGCTACTTTTCTGTGTTACTGATTTAGTGTGGAGGAAACTGGTTTTACTGGCTGCTTGTTGGTTACAGTAACACACTGTACAGTGGGAAAATGTGTATTCAATGTGAAACACATACTGTGTTAAGATCAGTATCCCTCCTTTCACAGACATGGAGGGTTGACCACATGATGTACAGCAGCTCTGGAATCTGCTGATCCAGCGACCTGCGAGGTCACTCCACTGCTAATGTTTTTCCTCTCAGGGTTTTGGCGTCTCACAGGAGGACACGAGTGAAATGAAGCAGGTTGTGCAGTGATTACAGAACATCTTAGTGTGGGGCTCGTTATTCATTTTAAGGTGTTGAGCCCACAGTGTTTAAAACAAGTGAGTGACATTACTTAAGAAAAGTCACTGGTTACAGTAGTTTTGATTAAACACATGGGATGATCCATGGTTTGGGAAAATTATGGCAACAGTAGTGTTTTAATGATTTGGGGAAATAAACTGCACAGGGCACACTTGTGTCTGTGTTGGATGCCTGATTACTCCTATGACCTACAGCTGTTTGTAGGTGTGAAGTTTGTATTTACTCACTGATTTTGGTTTCTGGGTAATCGTGGGGTGGATGCAGGCTCCAGGCAGAGCCCAGTGTTAGAAACACTTACCATTAATGCTGATTTTATTCTCTAACACAGAGTTTACAGGGCTAGAGTGAAGTTACTCTGGAGAAGCCCTGATGTTGTCTGAGAACGTGTCTAACTAACCTTTCCTTTTGTTATTCTCCCAGTTCTGATGAGTTGACTCATGGGAGAGACCATGTGTCAAAACCAGGGATTCGAGGTTTAA
>NC_142117.1:427500-512500 GCF_056152115.1 Neolamprologus brichardi
CTCATTTTTACCGTAATGATTTTTCCCGTCTTGCCAACAGTGAGGCCGGAGTTCCTGAAGCCGGAGTCGATGGCCACTGAATGCTGCAGGTGAGACCACGTGTTAGACACACACACACACACACACACACAGTTTACCTGGATAAACAATCCTCTCTTTGGTGTTAGAGCTGATCCTGATACTTTGTGTTGACAATGTTAGAGAATAGTGACACAGGTGTTGGACTCCAGGCCTCGAGGGCCGATGTCCTGCAGGTTTAGATGTGTCCTTGATCCAACACAGATGATTTAAATGGATAAATTAGCTCCTCATCATGTCTTGAAGTTCTCCAGAAGCCTGTTAATGAACTAATCATGTGACTCAGGTGTGCTGGCCCAGGGTGGGATCTAAACCTGCAGGACACCGGCCCTCGAAGCCTGGAGTTGGACCCCCCTGCACTAAGGCGTGAGCTAGCTGCTTTACAGCTGACAGAGGGTTTGTCAGTGAAGCATGTGCCACGTTCAGCAGTGACAGCAGCATGTGTGTCAAAAAGGTCTTTCTTTGTAAATCACTTTCATATAAAGTGAAAGTGTAACAAGGAAAAAGCAGGATTCACAGGAGTCACAGTTTTCCTGCCATGCTGACTGAACAGTGTGTGAGAGCATCTCTGTGAGCAGCTCCACAGTGGGCAGGTATCTGTGTACATGTGTGGATGGCCATGAGTGGGAACGATCGTCACGTCGGAGCCAAAGAAACTGTAAAACCTTACAAATGTCTGAGGTCATACTCCAGCATCTCAGTGAGGTTTCATCCTAATGAGCTCGTCACCACAGAAACTGTTTCACTGAGCGACATGTGTTTTAGCTCCTTTGAGGCTGAGTGAGTTTCTGACAGTTAGTGTTTCACCTTCAGTGGGAGCTGTGGTAGCACTGCCCTGCTCACAAACCACAGCATGTACTGCAGCATCGTGGGTTTAAAGCTGGCAAAAGCCCCACTTACACACGTGCAGGCATTTTCTCCTCAGAAAGACTCACCATCAGCTGTGCGTCTTCCAGCCGTCGGCACTGAACATGGAGCACAAAGGGCTCGAACTTCAACACAGCGTCACCGGAGCTCCCGGCCAGAGCAGACAGCTGGAAAGCACACAGGCATGTGAGAAAACATTCAGCCATGACGGTTATTAATCATCAGGACACCACGAGTCTCACCAGGTCCTCGGAGGTACACTTGTGATGTGAGACAAACAGCCAGGCACAGTTCAGCTTCTGCACAGCACTGCTTCCTGCAGCCTAGAGAGGAGGGACAGCATGTGTCAGTACAGATGTCCATGTTTGTTTGTTTGCTCCGACAGCAGTCAGAGTGATTGTGTGTGGAGGGTTTCTGTGGTGAGATGTCAAACAAACTGCAGTTTAAGAAAACACCAGAGAACATGAAACCAAGACAACAAAACACATGTTGAATAGTCACAGTGGAGACAGAAAACAATAATAATGATGAAGGGCTCCCAGAGTTTTGCATGTTGCATGTCTGCAGCACTGCAACAGCAGTCAGGTCAGACACTTCCAGCAGCTGATATGTGCTGACAATCAGTTCAGTCACAATCACACAGTCTGCAAACTACAGCAACCAGATCCAGGAGAAATTAACTGGAGCCTTTAATGAGTCTCATCTTCTCTGAAGCTGCTCTACTCCGCAGCTTCATGTTTCAGCTTATTTCAGTTCAGTATTACAGAAACAAAATGTGAAGGTATTTGTCATAAACATCCCTCCATAATAAAAGTGTGTGCGGTGTGATTCACCCCGTCGATGAGGACGACTCTCCCGGAGCAGGAGCTGGTGGTGAAGTACTCCTCCCGGCTGTTGAGCAGAGACACGACGTGCTCGATGGCCTCGTCCACGGCGCCCTTCTTACTCAGGTCCGCTTTGTTCAGGCTCTGCTTCTTCCACTGAGCGAAGCTTTTCTCCATAGCTCCTTACGCCTGGCCGCTACTTTAACCCGGGTTGCCTGTCGCATGAGCCGGCGTTCATAAGCTTTCATCCCGTTTTACTTCACGGATGTTAGCTGTTAGCTTCACGCAGGGCTGGTTCTTCTTCAGTGGGACTGGAGCCGATGAAGGGCAGTCAGCAGCGACACTGCCATCTGCTGTAGTTAAGTGGAAGTGTAGCCGGGAAGACCTTTTTTTGGGTGATGGCCCTTTTAGAAGCAAGTCTCTCGTCTGGGTAGCAAAAAGGCCTCCATGCAATAATATGAAGTTCTTTGTGTGTCTCTTTTATAATAACCGTGTCCTTGGGGTCACTAGTGTTACTGCTGAAGTTGAAGCATACGCTACTAAGGTATGGTTGGTGACCAACGGGCTGGTTTGAGTATGTCAGAAACTGCTGATCTACTTTTCACAGTCATTTCTACAGTTTACAGAGAACAGGATGAAAAAGAGAAATATCCATCGAGCTGCAGTTCTCTGGGTGAAAATGCCAAAGGTCAGAGGAGAAAGGCTAGACTGCCCCAAGCCTGTAGGAGGGCAATGGTAACTTAAAAAGGGCACTTGTTAAAACCAAGGTATGCAGAAAAGCATCTCTCAGTGCACAGCAGGTTCAACGCTGAAATGAAACAGATGGACTAAAGTTGCCACAGAAATTGCCACTCCTGTCAACTAAGACCAGTATACTGAGGCTACAGTTCACAAAGACTCACTGAAACTGAACAATAAAAGACTGGAAAAAACACTGCCAGCAATGTTCCCTCTAAGCTGCGCGCGTGCGCAATTGCACACTGCTGGCACGTCTCTGCGCACAGAAAAAAATCTAACCTGAATTGAAATTAAAATGAAAACTTTAACAATCCTGTTCTGCAGTGTTAGTCAGTGACTGGCTGCTCCCGTATGGGATCAGAACGATGCCACCTTATCCCAAAGTCCAGCCAATGATGCGATTCACATTCGTATATACGCAGCTAATCAACGTGTTGACAGGCTATGACAGCGTCCTTATGTGCCGACACCGGTGTTTTAGCAAAGCGGCTGATGTGGAGTGAAGTTAATGACAACGTGTTCAACCATTGGAGATGTGAGCAGGACAGACGGAACAACTGACGGGAAAAGTGTGGACTTTATACCAGTTTTTAAATTGTGTTGATCGGCCACGTAAAACCAGAGTTATGATAAAAATATCTGCAATGTTTGTTTTTCTTCCTGAATACTGTCGTTGTTTATATTTACTGCAGGAAGAAACGGTAAAAACGGCGTTTTATAAGGAAAACGCTCGAAAGCCTGTGAGCAAAAACAAAAACATCCCCATCCTTTCCTATTGGTCGACAAAAGTACCATGTGGACCAATCAAAAAATGATATGGCAACATGGCATTTAGTTGTTTAGGATGGGGGAAGTTTTAGGAGTGATGTTTTAGGAGCCGTGTTTTGAGAGATTTGCGACGTTTAGCACAAATCTTGTGTAGTTAGCGTGTAGTTAGTGTGTAGTTAGCGTGTAGTTAGTGTGTAGTTAGCGTGTAGTTAGTGTGTAGTTAGCGTGTAGTCAGTGTGTAGTGAGTGTGTAGTTAGTGTGTAGTGAGTGTGTAGTTAGCGTGTAGTTAGTGTGTAGTTAGCGTGTAGTTAGTGTGTAGTTAGTGTGTAGTTAGTGTGTAGTTAGCGTGTAGTTAGTGTGTAGTTAGCGTGTAGTCAGCGTGTAGTGAGTGTGTAGTTAGTGTGTAGTGAGTGTGTAGTTAGCGTGTAGTTAGTGTGTAGTTAGCGTGTAGTTAGTGTGTAGGGAGTGTGTAGTTAGCGTGTAGTTAGTGTGTAGTTAGTGTGTAGTTAGCGTGTAGTTAGTGTGTAGTTAGTGTGTAGTTAGCGTGTAGTCAGTGTGTAGTGAGTGTGTAGTTAGTGTGTAGTTAGCGTGTAGTTAGTGTGTAGTTAGTGTGTAGTTAGCGTGTAGTCAGTGTGTAGTGAGTGTGTAGTTAGTGTGTAGTTAGTGTGTAGTTAGTGTGTAGTGTAGTCAATAGTGTTGTTGTGTGTGTCAGAACAATGACGCGACTGCTGAGTGTTACAGGTGTTACAGCAGTGACACATCTGCTGCTGTCAGGCCTGCAGGTATCAGGCTGTTGTTCTCCTTCATCTCATAGTGGACAGAAATTATTTTTTGTGGCACAAATAATTTGTGTGGCATCAGATTTGATGCAGAACAGCTGATTGTTCTGTAAATAGTTTGAAATGTTTATTTAAAAAAACGCCTTGGCTGCATTTTTAGGTAAACAGCTGCAAAAACTTTGTTGTTTGCATAAGTCAGTTACTTTTTTGAAGAAGTAACTATATCATTAATTGCCCAACATTGGTCATTATTTACTGTATTTGCAGACAGAGTTACAGACTCTCTCCCAGACCACAGACTCAGAATACAGTCAGAGCTTTATTAAAGAAAGTTGTGTTTTCAAAATTGAAGTTCAAATTATTTTTACTTCTAATTGTGTTAACACACTGCACAGGTCATGAACAGTTAATTAAAAGTAGTCTAACATAAATGCTGTAATTTGATTACTTTAATAAACATGTAACTTGGATGGATTGGATGCTGGTGTGACCACAGTGCACACGTCTGCTGTTGCTCACAGTGGTCCAAGGGACGCTCAGGGAGTTTGTGTGTTTGCTCAGACACGTGAAACATTAGAGGGAACATGGATTGCCAGGTATGATAAGTCTTGTTTCCTGGGTCAGAATTTACCATAAACAACTTGAAAGTATCCATGCAGGATCCATCCAGCCTTGTATCAACAGTTCAGGCTGCCGGGGGTATAATGGCGTGGGGAATATTTTCTTGTTGTTGTTGTTTTTTCTTTTCAAATAAATGAAAAACAACAAAGACAGATGATAATATGACAGTGACATTATTTGCTTGGCACACTTTGCTCTCCTTGGCCCCCATTGAGAAGTGTTTAAATGTTACAGGCTACCTGATCATTGCTGACCATGTCAATCCCTTTATCATCACAGTGTACCCAGGAAATGCCTTCTCTCGGTCCACAAAACACGTGTAGACTGGTTCGGAAAACTCCCACGGACCCTCAAATATTTGTGAAAGGATAAATAACTGGTCTAGTGTTCCGCGACCAGGTTGAAAATTGCATTGTTCCTCCTCACATTTCCAGTACCCTGGCATAGACCTTTCCAGTGGGGTTGAGTAGTGTCATCCCTCTGAACACCCACCACTTATCAAAGATGGGATCCACCACCCCAGTCTGTCATTTCAGAGATACCATCCAGATGTCCATGTGATATGGTATAGAGGTGTGTCAACCAAAACAGCCCTACAATATCCAGAGCATTCAAGAGCTCTGTGCACCCCAGGGGCCACAAAGAAGTTGTCTAACGACCTCAGTGACCTCAGGAGTGGGCTCGTCGTCCCCCTTGTCCCCCTTGTCCCCCTTGTTGTGGCAATCGTGGCTCAAGAGTTGGGAGTTCGCCTTGTAATCCAGTTCGAGCCCCGGCTCGGACAGTCTTGGTCGTTGTGTCCTTGAGCAAGACGCTTCACCCGTTGCCTACTGGTGGTGGTCAGAGGGCCCGGTGGCGCCAGTGTCCGGCAGCCTTGCCTCTGTCAGTGCGCCCCAGGGTGGCTGTGGCTACAATGTAGCTGCCATCACCAGTGTGAGTGTGAATGGGTGGATGACTGGATGTGTAAAGCGCTTTGGGGTCCTTAGGGACGAGTAAAGCGCTATACAAATACAGGCCATTTGTCCCCAAACTCAGCTTCTTCTACAGAATGTGTGTCAGTGGGATTGAGGAGGACCTCGGAGTATTCCTTCCAACTCCCAACTACATCCCCACCTGAGCACATCAGCACCCCACCCCCACTATACACTGTGTGAGTAAAGCACTGCTTCCCTCCTCAGTTGCATCAAAATTTGCCAGAATTGCTTCAAGGCAGACTGAAAGTCTTGATCCATGGCCTCACCAAATATCTGCCACACCAGCGCTTTTGCTTCAGCTACGAGCCACAAACCATTTGGACTGCCAGTACCCATCAGCAGAAATCCTACAGGCTAAACAAGCCTGAAAAGCAACACCTTGCAGTTGCAGCTCCTTGCAGGAGCCTCAGCAATGGAGGTGTAGAACATGTTCCATTCAGTGTCCCCAGCTTCCCATCAAAACCCTTTTGTAGCTCTGCTGGGAGTTGAATATCTCCTAGACTGGGGCCTCTGCCAGGCATTCCCAGTGCACCTGGCAAATTTGGGTGTGCCAGGTCTGTCCGACGTCTTTTCCCACCACCTGATCCAACTCGCCACCAGGTGTTGATCAGTTAACAGCTCTGCCCTTCTCTTCACCTGAGTGCTACTCAGGATGTCCTGGTGCGTTGTGCACTTATGAACATCCTCATGTGTGAACACGGTGTCAAACTACCGTGACTCATGAGCCACTGGTGCAATTGCAAAATTCCAGCAGTTCCTGAAAGCAGCAATTCTGTGCTTTTTACTGATATTAGGGTCATTATGGTAATCCTAAGCAAGGCACCACCTCCAAGTCTTGGCAAAGAGCACAAAAAACAAGACAGCAAGCAGCAAAAATAAAACAATAAAAAACACGATAAAGAGCTCTTCGTCTGGTCCCCTCACACAGGACCAGTTTGCTTTTGGAGACTACCAGGGGGCAACAAAAGTCCCCAGACAACATAGTCCCTTGGATCACTGGGACACACAAACCCCTCCACCATGACAAGGTGCCAATACATAGAGGCACTATGACAGTAGTATGGTTCAGTTTTTTAAAATGTTTTCATTGTAGTAAAACAAATTCTAAGAGCATTAGGGATGCTCACAGCAACATTAGTCACTTCAGTTGCATCTCTGCCAGTAAGGACATCAGCTGCTGTCAATCTGCGTAATCAGAAGATCACTCTCACCTGCCTGCACCACCTGTTCACTATCCTCGCCTGCTCCGCTTGGAAGGACGCTTCCCTCTCGGGTCATCGACACCCCGGACCTTCTCTGGCTTCCCCCGCAGTGCTGCTCACCCTTGTCTCAAGTAAGCCACCCACACATTCCACAGTACAGTCATGTCCCGTCCCTGGCGGCGCATATCGCTAACTCCTCTCTCTCTGATTTCAGACCCACCTCTCTGCGAGACTTTTCCTGTGCACTTTCACTTTTCACTTGTCAATAAATTCACTTTTGCATCGAACCACTCCGAGCTCTGCCTCCCAGGACATGAAGCAGGCATCGAGGAAATCCAGGCCCCAGAAATCTAGAGGCCCTCCAGAGCACGACAGCCCATGGAGGACCACCAGAGGGACAGTCGCACCACCCACCTAGAAAAGAGCTGAGGAGAGCCCCGGGGGGGGGGGGGGTGTCACCAGGAGCAGCCACGGTGCAGAAGCCACAGGGGCCCATGGTGATAACCCCGCAGGCTTTGCTGAGAACTGGCAAAGTCAGGGTGGAACGATCACCGGGCCCAGAGACCTGAGAGCCAGGGGCCCTCCACACCCCAGAAGGGGCCCGACCAAGCCACGGGCTCCAGGCCCTGCCAAGGAGCCGCCAGGAGTGAGCCACTACATACCTGAGCACCTAGCCCTGGACCACCAATGGACCAACGGTGGGGGCATCAGCCACCAGCAGGGAGTGTGGTGGGGGGAAATAGGCCCCCACACCTGGAGGGGCTTCAGATGTTCCCAAAGGGGTGGGGTCTATGACCCGACCTGGCACATGGACATAGACAAACAAGCACACACAGACACAAACATGCATTCCCACCCTTGTGCACACATATGCAAATACTCAGCACTCGCACAACATGGAGACACGCAGAACTGAATGCAGTACACGCACTCACACTCAAATGGGTCCAGGCACCAGCACCCCCAGAGGGGAAGCCCACCAGCTCGGACCCAGACCAGATGGCCAGCTCCTCCTCCCGGCCCCGCGCCCCCGTCCGCGATGGTGACGAGGGTGTGAAGACCCCATACCTCACGCCGCCCGCTCATATGTGGTGTTGCTGCTCTAAAGTGCATTTAAAACATGGCAGGGGCACAAGAACCCTCAATGTCTACATGTGTTTAAAATTGAGAGTCGGGCACCGGCGCCAGAGGTGAGGGTGAATGAACAGACTGTCCTCTGAATGCCGGTTAATGTGCCCACCCCCAGGGCCCTATATGTATGTGTTAATGTGTGAGTAACGTGAGTGAGAAAACTGAGGCACAGGTGGCTGAGACAGAGGAGGACTGCCTCACCTGCACCTACGCGCTCCCTCAGACGTGACTACTAAACTGTGACAGAAGTTGAGGAACATAACTCAAAATACGCTTTCCTAAGAGTCTTTTAGACATGCCTTTCATAATCAGAAAGAGCAAGTCAAAAAAATTGAAACCTCTATTAATTCTCACAGCACACACATGAAATTAAAAAATAAGACACACCAGCATTTATTGCTGGAGAAAGGTTACTACTGAACGTAATATGTTAGTCTTAAGTATATACAATGCACTCAATCTATTTATATATATATCCAAACTCAGTCAATTACTATACATCCACTACGGCAACTCAAAACTTTATTTATAGCTCTCTAATAAACATAAATGGCGCCTTAAGCACACGCATCCAACAATGTTTGCAGCAGTATTTGTGAAACCAACTATGGTTTAAGCAGTTCACTGCTTACTAATTTGCATTTTTCACATTCACACACACACAGTCTCCTTTCACACAGAGATCTCCTATTTTATATTACAACGACGTCTTATATTACAACTGCACAGATTTTTAGGCCTTTTAACACCTGCACAATTTCGGCAAATTTAACATAACCGCCCAGCGGATAAACTCTATCAGTTTTTTGCGATCAATTCACCAGTATCAGACTCTAACTGTTTCTGGTCTAATCTCTAACATCCCTAAATTAATTTAAAAGTCTCCAAGACCCGAGGACGCACCTCTGCTACCCAAAAAGCACAAATACCGTTCCAAACGGTCAGGAGACTCAAACTCCTAGCTATTTTGGAGGTTCCCAAGTTCTCCCCGGATGCCAACCGTACTATCCCTATTCGCCAATAGGTCAAGGCCGAGCGTCCTTGGCCAGGAGGGAGCGTCACCTCCGAGAAATGCGCCTCCTAGTGGTCCAACCACCGTCCTTCAAAAATTTATAATACTTTGAAACAACAATCAGCACCCAAAACAAGTGTATGACTGACCCAGGTCCAACCTGTCTGACCAATTTGGGACTCAAACTCATAAAATGACCAAATTCCCTAAATCCTACTTGGGACTTTAACCCTTTAGGGACTTTAACCCTTTCACTGTTTTCCTTTTTCCTTTCTTTAGGGACTTTAACCCTTTCAAACTTCAACTTTCAACTCTCATGACATTTTCACCAAAATCAAAACAGACATTCACCAGTAATTTCAGTGAGTAGACTTTAATTTTTTCATGTCCAATTTGGCACATTTTGGAAATAATTCAACAGATAGTAGTGCCTTACCTTTGGATAAGCCGGCTTATGCCCACTCACTTTGACCACTGATATTCGTGCCTGCCCGTCTGACCACCTCGGACCCCGGATTTCTCTGTCCAAGCCTCCAACTCACTCTCCCTCCTCAATAACCGGACGAGCCCCCAAATGTTAGGTTCAAATATTGAGGAGGGATACAGGAGGTAATCTACTTTCAAAATAACAACACTGATCCGGCCGGGTGGAGTCAAACGATGATTTTAATGACACGCGTGGGGAAGACCGCCACTGTACGCAGACAGCGCCGATCCCCGACTTACATAGCATAAACAGGTGTTTTATACCTTTCAGGGCTTAAATTTACTACGCCCCTTCAACGTCAATCAGATACAGGTTTGTGTGTCAGCATGAAATGCACTCAGTTTCACCTCCCCAGCTGAACCTTATAACCTTTTCCACCAGACAGAAGGCCAGCACGTACACATTTAAGATTATAACAAGCATTTAAAAGCATTTAAGATTATTGATTTAACTCAACAGTTTAGAGTGGTTATCACTGCACCTGTAATAAAGGCTAATTGGGTACCAAAATGTTTAAACACCTGAATACAATATCAATGCTGTAGATTGTATTATTAATGCAATGGTAATGATGATGATGATTAACAATAACAGCAAAATATATCTCTAATTCCTCACAGCACTTTGTGCAGCATCGGCTGTTTGAAATGTGCTATAGAAATAAATTTGACCCTGACCTTGACCTTGCACCTCAGTGATACACCTGTACCTTAAGGCCCTGCATGTGTGATGGGGATGGAAGGATTTTGGGGGAGGGCAAAACATTTAAAAAAAATCCCCACTGAATTGCACTGCACTGAGAGAGAGAGGGGGGGGAGAGAGAGAGAGAGAGAAAGAGAGAGGGAGAGAGAGAGAGAGATAGAGAGAGGGGGAGAGAGAGAGAGAGAGAGAGGGAGAGGGAGAGAGAGAGGGAGAGAGAGAGAGAGGGAGAGAGGGAGAGAGAGAGAGAGGGGGGGGGGGGAGACAGAGACAGAGACAGAGAGACACAGAGACAGAGAGAGAGAGGGGAGAGAGGGGGAGAGTTATCCCCCGTTGGACTGGCATGGTTTTGCTGGCCTAGAATCTTTAGCTGCCAGCAGAGCTGAGAATAGCAGAATGAGGAAAACGAGCCCATCAGAGTGAACAACCAAGCATGCTGCCATGAGGACATGATGAGGATCAGCCCACAGGTCAGTTTCTCTCTTTTTTAAGCCTCTTTCACATGTTTAGTGAGCTTTAGCACTGGTCATGCTCAGGTTCACAGATCACTGACATGACATATCAGACATGCTCTATCACGGGATGTTGCAAAAGCATCAGAGCCTCGGGATGCTAATTACTAATTACAGCAGGAAAAGACTGCAAAGAGTTGTTCTTCCTATACTGTTCAGCCAGGAGAGATACTGTTATTACAAACAAAGCCACCCACATGTAACCCCAGCACTATAAATATGGCCGATCCATAACATATTCTGGTGTGCTGTCACTGCACAGTCAGTGTGCATAACTTTAACACTGTAGTCATTGCATAACGTGTACATTTTGATTTGAGTGCTTATCCTTGTTCAGGTGAATGAAAATATAAATAAGATGTTTTAATGGCTGATAACCATTCAATCATTGCTCAAAATTAAACCAACATTTACAGTTAACTTATTTTTAAGAAGTTAAAACTGTGAAGGGAAGCAGCAGATGAATCTGTATTCTGTGGCAGAAGTGGGACTGAGTTTCTGTCTCAGTGTGTTTAATTGCTCATTATGAAACTATCACAATAAAGAAAAAAGAAAATATATCATCCAAATCAAAGTTTACAGCAAATGTGGTGAACTGTTATTTCTGCAAGTTGGGTGGGAGACTTGCCCTGGTCCATATCTTCCAGCTGGTGCACTTATCCATCTTTAATGAGTAATTAAACATAATTGGAAATGTGCCTCCTGCTACCCTTACCTGACCCCACACTTGTTTTAATCAATAACTATGGAGCCAGCAATATTACCGTCTATAGAAGTTATTTGTAATCAATCCTCCTCCAGCTGTTTCTCATGCCAGGAAAAGGAACAGGAATTATTCATGACGTCTCAGTGATCTTCACACTTTGCAGGACTGACCACTGGGCCATTCCTGCCTTACAGGATTAACACTCACACATAAGCATCGTTGTCCAATCGCCCAAAGACTCGCCTGTAGGTTAAGAGCTGATTCTGAGCTGTGGATGCCGGCTTGTAATGCACTGTATGAATACTTGGATGCCAGTCCGTTTCCATTTTCGATTTCACCATGTGCTTAAAATGCAGTGCAGAAATTTAGATCAGTTTATTTATCATGTTTTTAAATGATTTCCCTGATCAGTGACTTCTCTGCACTCTCTCTCTCCTCATGAAAAGCCTGGGTGATGGGATTGATCACCTGTTACAGCACTGACAGCAGGCTGTGTCCCACGGCCATAGCACGGCCCGAGGGCTGCGTGCCCCACATATTACACAACATTACGGCCCAGTGCTGAGAGAAAGGATCCTTCATATTCATTCAAGCGCGCTGAGCAGAAAATGGGTTTTTAGAACATGTGACGTCACGTGCGTCGATCGGGTTTGATTTTTTTCCGAAGATCGTGTGTTGAGAAGATGGATTTTCACGTGTGATTCAAAGGTGTTGATACAGCAGAAGCAAAGGCGTAGATGATGTTAGGCATGTGCTTAGCGGGTTTCCTCCACATGTTTTAAACATTCTGCAGTTTCAAAATGCAACACATCTGTGTTTTCAGCTATTTTATTTTTAATAATATTTTCAATAATAGGCTAATCCGCTTTAGATCTCAGTTAAGATGAATACAGTATACTGTATTCATCTTAACTGAGATCTAAAGCGGAAAATTTGAAGGAAATGTAACATTTTTTAGGCTAATTTCAGCCATTATAGCAACAACTTCTACATTTGGAATATAAACAGTTTGTCAAACTTTCTGGGAAATAAAAATGTCCCAAAATCAGACTCTTTCCAGCCTGCCTGTCTGCAGTGCACATACCGGAGGAGAAGATGCACACCGCTATATTTAAAAAAACAAACAAACAAAAACAACAACAAAAAACATATTTTGGAAGTAAAAAAAAGATCAGTTGCTGAGCAAAGTGGCACTACCTGATCTTGTTATAGTATTTTTCCTTAATATGTCAAAATATGTCTAGTTATTACAGAAGAAGTGTCAATGAACCTGTAGAGTCAGAAACCCTGCAGGCCTGGTGGCCAGAATCAGTCTGGCCCACTGGACCGCTTCAGAAAATGTGAGCTTTTAACTGTTTTACAGCTTTTCCCATTGATAAACACCTCTCCCATTCCAGTTTATATCACACAAAAATAATTAACTAAGAGATAAATGGCAGAAAATTCCTGTTTTTAGCTACTACTTTTTACATTTTTCTTGTACAGCGAGTCCCCAGTTATAAGAAAAACATTTTAAAAATGACATTTTCTGTGAATTAATGAAAACTTTATATTTATGATTACAGGATAGTCTGGCCAATGAATTGTCCCACACAGGATCAAAGTCAGCTGTATGTGGCCTACGATGTAAAATAAATTTCACATCCCTCCTCTAACACTCGTGACTGTCCCCCCAAAACGTCGATGTAACACAAGTGCAGTACATTAAAAAAAGCATGTTTACAGTATGGCATGGCCGTTTTTGCACTGTTGTCACCCTTTAGAGCACAGGTATCGAAATCCAGGCCTCAGGGGCCGCTGTCCTGCTTGTTTTCCAACTAACCTGCCTTTGTAGCTTCTTACTGGCAAAGCACACCTGATCCAGGTAATCAGCAGAAGGTGTGGCAGGGATAACTCAAAAACAAGGAGGATGCTGGGGGACTGGAGTTTGACACCCTCGTTTTAGAGCATCGAACTGTTTAACTGCAAGATGTTTGTGCTTCAGTGTTGGTGAGTGAAAGTATAGTAATTAGAAGATAAGTGTGTATTTGTGATACATACATAGTCTTTGGAAACATTTTTGCTGTTTAGCTGATAACTGTCGTCAGTTCTGTCAGGCAAAGTTCGCTGTTATGTCACAGGTTTCATAGGTCAATAATTGACATGTACTCCACAAAAAACTATTCACAAGTGGGTCTGTGACTCTAAAACAGTCACATAAAATGGAAACTACAGTACATTTTCCTGGCTAAATGGGTGCATAGTGGGACATCTTTTTTTTCTTCTTCATTTTCCTGTGCTCTTCCGGGAAGCTGCAGGTTTATGTCTGGGAAACAATCTTCTTAATATATATATATATATATATATATATATATATATATATATATATAAACTGTGCTGCATTTACAGAATTAACAAACCGGAAACAAACAAAAAGCAGTACTTTGCGTTTATTTTGAAAAGCCCAACAGGAAGCATCGACGCGTATTTCGGCGAACATAACCAGGCTCACCTGCTGCAGCAGAGCTGGAGGACAGCGAGTGGGTGAGCGTCTCTGAGGTACCTGCGGAGGACCAGCGTGACCGAAGGGCTCATCTCCTCAGTATCACACACGTTTCCACGATGAACGGTCTGAGTGTCGCCACAGCGGTCCAACACTTCTGGAGGAGACGCTGTCTGGAGTCGTGCGCCAGCACGGCTTTTTAAAGCCTACCAGCCACCATATTTTCAGGGGCGACGGACCCCATCAGGAAGCACCGACACTTCCAGCTCACCTTGCCCGGCGATGGAGGTCCACCGTTAGAGGCTTGGGAGCTCGGGAGGGTCGAGGGGGAGGGGGGGGTCGGCCGCAGTTTCGGCAAAATTACGACGGGAATCAGGTACAGCTCCCTGTCTCCCGGCAACGGGGGAGACCAGCGGGCGCTCGTGATGTCTCGTGCCAAGGAGCGACTGAAAGGCGGGAAGGAGACCAAGGACAGCGTCACCCTGCTGCCCTGCTTCTATTTCGTAGAGGTGAACATCTGTCCGTCTGTTACGATGTAAAAGGCTGTCAGTGATGGGTCTGTGCTGCTGTAGTGGTGGTGGAGGGAGGGAGGGGGGCAGCAGGTGCTCCTCACAGATGCTCGTCTGTCCTGGGAGCAAACACTATGGCAGAGAAATCACCTGTTAAATTGTTGTGGATGCACACTGAGGATGCTTTTTGCTCTAGGTTGGCTGTAATGGTACAGCAGTGATGTTTACCTGGTGTCTCAGAGCCCAGTGACTCTGCATCCTCTGGTACGAGTCCCTTTGCATACAGCAGATTTGTTGGGGACAAAGATTTGGGATCAAACATCGTCAGTGTGCAGATATCGTTCATGGCTCACACGTCGATCAGCAGACAGAAAGCAGTGAGGAGAGTCCAGATTTAATGCTGCACTACTGCAGCTTACTTTCATTGTGTTTGGAATAATCAGGATTAGCACATTAGCAGCCACAGGTTCGGGTTTAGTCCGACAGATCAGTGCGAGGCTGGACCTGCACAGTCATTTCTCTGCTCTTCTGGGCTAAATCCTGCTGCTGCATTCAGTTCATACGCCCACAGACTGTGAAGCAGCCTTCTTCCCGTAGGCTCCACAATCTGCAGCGTTCTTCTAGCAGCATTAAAAAGAAGACATCTCTGTTTTTAATAACAATAGCAGTGATATTGGTTTTGGCCCATTAAGGCTGCCTTTGTTTTGATCTGTATTTCTAGTACTGACTGCAGAACATGATATAATATTTCATCTGTTGCTTTATACTGTCAGGTTGGTGCGTGCAGAGATGATTTGTTAGTCTAACTTTACACTGAATTAAACATCAGCCTAACTTCTGCCTGCTTGTCACCATATCTAAGGTGTTTACGTCTTAAAGCTGCGCCAGCAGTGCTTTTGTTCCCAGTCACAATTGTGCTGCACCAGGAAAATGACATTTTCCTCAAGATTTGGACGACAATGTGAACATGTTGGGCGTAGACTGGGCTGTGTTGCTGCTCAGACTCCACGTACACACCAGCAATGGAGTTTAGTAGGAAGTAAAGATTTTACTTTATTTAGACATGCAACCTGCTGAGACTGTAAACACCTAAGAAACCATCTGACTACACAATAAGATGCTTTCCATGATGAATCAGCATCTGATGGGCTGATGTGCAGTCCAAACCCTGACAGAGCTGTTGACACCGACTGTTGTGCCTTGCTCCTCACGTCCTCTATACTGATGGTTTGACCCAAAGTTTTCATTCCTCTCTCTGTAAGATCCCTTCCTGCTGATTGTCAGGCCAGTTCTTGTGTCTTTTCTCTCCGTTTCTCTTTGTAAAGGCTGGCTTGTTGCAGGTGCATCTCTCAGGTCAAGATTTAGGTCTTTGCTGGATTTTTTCCCCTCATTTCTTAATGTTGTGAATTTTGGATACCGTTCATCTCCTGTTGACAGATTGCCACTTGTGTTTTTTTCCTTCACCTTTTTAAGGACACTGTGCACACCATATGGCAATGTGTCAAGTTTTCAGACATAAGGGAAGGTGAAACACCGAGCAGAAGCAGCATGCTGTTGGTGCAGAAATATTCCACCAGCAGTGTCGGTCAAATTGTGTTTTTGAGACAAGCCTGCAAATAACAGACAACCAAATATAAATTATCTTTGTTATTTGCAGGCACAACACTGGTTCATCCTGTGGATTTGGTGCATATAGACATAACAAACAAGAATCATTGCTCTGAAAATGTTCAGGTACAAGGACTGGACTGAAAATTAACGACAAAGCGACAAATGTCCCAAGAGAATTTTTGACAAACCTTCTGCAAACTGCTGCTGAAGATCGCTGAAGTATTTGACCACACAGCGTCATATATGAGTAGAATCATTTCTTAAAATCTGCAGTAGTATTTTGCCAATTTGTTGCTAGATTTAGACATTTTTCAAGTTGCCTTTAGCAGAAATCTGGTGACAGGATCTTACTGCTTTGCAACGATGATGAATGTCTTTCCCTGTTGTGTTTATTGGTTGTGTGAAACAATGGACAATGACAGAGAGCAGCAGTGTGAATGTGCTTGTGAATTTCTGAGTGATCTACTTTTAACTAGCTGAAATGTCAACGTTGTCTTTAACTCACGTTGGTGATTTTGCTGTGTTTATCAAATTAGACGTGTCATTGTTCGCCACCCCAACCCTCCACTTGCTGCGGGAAGCTTTGATTATTTGTTGCTGATTACGAAACCTCCAAAGGTCAAAAATCAGTGTTCAGGAGTGTACACGCTGTCCTGTTGTGTACTGTGCAAAGGCGCCACTGGAAGTAAAATCTCAGTTTGTTTTTACTAATTACTGACTGATTAATTAATGACAAGTAGACAAGAAAAGAGTCTGTGAAAGCATTTCTGTGAGTTTGTGATGCTGTTCAGAAAACCTCTGACAGTGTCTGACTCTGCCATCACCTCCTGTAGCCCACTTGTTCTTGTACCACAGAGTAAGACCTTTTGGCAGTACCAGGGGCATGTGGAGTATATGCATGTGCACGTATGTGTGCAAGCATTAGCAGACAACCCTATTTCCTCCTTAAATGTTAACGTCTGGCTCCGAACACACCAGAACAACACCAATGGCACCAATGTGTCGTCCAAACCAGTGGGTGATGTTCCTTAGAGTGTGTGGCAGAAACAGGAGTCCAGAGAAAGGATGGGAGGTAAAACCACGCCTGGCTGCTTGGTGTCTGACAGCACAGCGAGTCTTTGAACGCTCGAATTTTCTCTTTATGGTCCCTTCACTTACTGTCATGTTTGAAGTTGGATACGTGGCTATTTCTGGCCCTGAGACATAATCGTTCCAGTGGTCAGGCCCAGCTAAATCTAAAGGCATTAGTGGGAAGGCATGCCAGGACAATTCTGACAGTCCATCGCACAAAACAACCTCTACACAACTCTCTATATTCACTCACACACCCAGCTTTCAGGCCTGTTGACATTTTTCTGCTCTATGATGCACAGTAACACCGATGATCCACGCCATCTACCGACCCAGATTCCCTAGCCAGTCTTCCCAAAATGTTGTATATTCAGCTAAAATGTGTGAATTTCATATGAGTGTGTAATGAAGAGGAAGCCTGCTTGCATGTAGGGTTTGCTGATTCTGTGCTACACATAAAATACTGCCGTGCGATGCTAACTGTGAGGAGCACGGTTCATGAATTGTTTGCCCCTGGCACAGAGTTTAGGTTAAAACTCTCTGTCAATCACAGTTTCTCTGTCTTTCCATGACACAGTTGCTCTGTGTCTGGTACATTACATCTCACACACTGTCACACCATCCTACCCACTAACTGGCTGCTAGGCAACATGGCCCACTGAATGGGGTGTATTTTTATATCTCTGCATTCAGAGCTACAGACGTTAAGAGGAGGAAAACATCCTTACTGTAGCCTGCTTCCCTCTGTGCACAGTATCCACAAAGGCTTTGCTTTGTTTGGCACATCGTCAAATTGCTCTTCCTGTATGTACTTAATAAAACATCCATGAGGATTAAAGGGAAGTCATTGACGACAGCTGAGTAAATGATAGATCATTGTCTGTGTGAAATATGCTTTTGTGTCACTGAAGCAGGCGTCTGTAGGCCAGTAAATCAACTCCGTAGGCTAATAACTACACAGTAAGTTAATATTATTACTAAATATTACACTAGTCCTGAGGATGCTGCCTTCAGTTCAGTATTTATATGGCACCAGTGGGCTCGAGGGTTAGCATTGCTGTTGTACGTTTGTGATGTGGCACACTATTAAAAACACAGATTATTATGAAGATCAAGCAAAGCTAGTCTATTTCATGTTTTGGTACGTAAAGTCAACCTAATAGTAGGGCTGATGAATCAGATCATCATCCACTGGACGTAAAACCTACAGCTTATGCACCAGCATGCATTACATAACTATCATTAGCTTACAGCTGGAAGTGTTTAAGCTATGTGCTAACTAAAAATAAAGACAGGATGATAGTTTATTCAACTTTTTAATATAATGCAATATTAAAGGTCTTATACAGCACACCACAAACATACAACATATTGAGTTTCCCTAATAAACCCAAACCCTACAAGTCCCTTTCCTCCCCCTCCGCCCTCCCTACCAGCACATATCACCTTTACAGCATAACCATAACATTCCACTGACACCACAGGTTAACATAATGAACAAGGAGAGAGGTACAATAGGTCAGTGCTTTAAAACAAAAAGAAGAAAATTACATGTACTAACTTGCCTATTGCACATTCCTGAGTAACCTTTTGGTCTCTAATTCCCTTTAGCCAGTTTTGGACTGTTGAGGGGTTTGCATGGTTGACCCTAGCTGAGCACAGCTCTAAGTACAAGATATCTAAGAAGGCATGTGACCAGTGTTTCACCGAGGGATCATGTGGTGGTAGCCACCTCTGAACCACTAGCTTTTTGGCTGCAGTTATGCCTGCCAGCCATAACTTGCGCACTTTCATTGTCATTGAAAGCCTAGAGTCATTAAGTAGGAGATGTAGTAGTGGGTCAGCAGGGAGACTGATATTTGTCAGTGATGACAGTAACTTTTTTACCTTGCTCCAGAATAAGGACACATCAGGACATTCCCATAGAGCAGGGTCGGCAACCTTTCTGATGGCGAGTGCCATTTAAAATTTCCTCAGAGGTCAGTGTGCCATATGATTGCATTAGCAATGAATTTAATAAAGAGAAGAAGAGGCAGCTGTGCAGCAAAGACACAATAAATCCAGCTTTGTGTCTTTTCCATTCTAGCTGAAATCCGGGACAAACTGTTCCTTTTCAGCTCAACATAAAACGCGTGATATTTTCTCTGAATACGAGACGATTCCGTCTTTTTACGGAACATTTGGCAACTCTACTAACTAACCTTATGAATAAAATAAAGTTCACTATCAGTAACATCATAGCACCCACCCAGCTGTATAGAAACTCCGTCATGCTAGTTCACGCAGTACGAGTTATTGTAACTGACTGTACAAAGTCAGCACAAGGAAAATAAACTCCACCTAAACTTGGTTTATATCTGACCAGATAGACTGCAGGTCATAACTTCTTACCTGAAGTTCAGTTCACCTGACACTCGGACCGGCGGCCACCTCGGGTCTCTGCTCCTCCTGCCTCCACTTTCTCTCATCCACCTGCTGGCCTCCACCACTTACTAATGTTACTGAATCTGTGGAAGCTCCGCGATCCACCAGTTATTTTTACACACTGACCAGAATCTGGCCAATCCTCCACCTTTCATTGTTTATACCGTTACAAAGAAGAAAAAAAGTCACCGGGCCACCGAGCAAATGCCGAGTATGCCGGATGGCCAGTCCAGCTATGGTCGTGCCATCAGTTTACCCAGTTAACACGCATTCTCTATGGCAGGGGTCGGCAACCCTAGGCACGCGTGTATCTGTATTTGTATTTGTTGAGGAGGGAAAAGTATTTGTATTTGTATTCGAGTAAAATTCAAAATGGGCGTAAAAATCCAGTTATGGTAAAAATATATATATTCAACAAAAATAGTGATGCAGTTCAGCCTCAGCTTTCTCTGTTGCTGTGTGGGGCGGCCCGCGTCAGTCACCTCTTTAACATGTTACTCATCCGGGCATGCACTGCGGTCTCATAAGGAAACTCAGCTTTTTGATATAAAGTTTTTCCTTGTTCCTGAATACAAATATTTTTTAAGTATTTGTTCAAAATAATTATTTGTAAATAGCACGTTATTTGTGCCTTTCTGAATAGCGTATTCGGGTTCGGCTCCAGCCCTAGTAGCACTCGATGTGCAGTGAGGATGAGAGGTTATTTTCATCTGGAGTCTTTTCTGAGGAGTTAAGTACATTCAATGGCATGTCTTATCATGGATAAATTGGTGGCTGGGATTCTTTGATGAACTGGCAACATTGGCCCAGGTTGTGGTCCATCTTCTCTTGTTGGTCTGCCAGGTCTTTTTGCCATTCTTTAATAGAAAGATTTTGGGATTTTAACCGCTTTAATTGATTCAAGTAGATAGATGAAGCTATTCTTTTAGGTGAGTTTTGCACCAGCTCTACAATTGAGTATAACTTTAAATTGTCTCCCCACTGGATATTATGCGATTTGAGGGCTGAGCGTAATCTAAAATAGTGAAATAATGACTGCTCTGGGACTCTATAGCGAGTAACCAGCTCCTGGAAACTAAGCATTTGAATTTGTACCATTTAAATCCTCTAACACCTGGATAGGGCTTTGAGCCCATGGGCTTTTAGTGAAGGTTTTGGACCCAGTTAGCAAGTGATATTTTGCCATACAGGGGTGTGCTTGTGCCACGTTGTTAGTCCACCTAAGAACTTTACCTGAAAGTCTAAAAGATTTCAATAAATACGAAATTATAGGCCCCTGTCGCAATGAGCACTGTTTAAGTGAAATCCCAGAGAAAAGAAAGTGTTGTAGTGTAATCGAGGTTACAAGGTGTTTTCCAATGTCCAACCATGGGGCCATTGCATCTGGATCCAACCATTGCCTGATATGTTTCAATGTGAATGCCAAATGGTATAGTTTGAAATTCGGGACTGCCCGTCCTCCTTCTGGTCTAGATTTTTGTAATATATCCCACTTTATACTACAGATGGCACGATACCACTTTTTTATGTCCGATACCGATATTAATCCGATATAGTGTATTTTTTTGATCAATAAAATAGTTTTTTAAATATCTAAATATCTATACTTTTTGTATAAGTTTATGCCCAAGTTAAAAAACAAAAACAAAAACAAACTAAAGCTATCCTGTTATACCTGTATGCAAAAAATACACTGCACCCAAAATATTTCATAGTTCAACAAAACTGATGAATCTAATAAACTTAAACCTGCTCCATCCTCCCTATTCTGGGTACTTAGTGGAAATATTAAGCAGCCTAACTAACAGGGTTGCAAACTCACAGCAAAAAGAAAAATAGGGAACCACCCCCTACCCTCCACCTCATGATGCTTAATTGACGTAATCGACTTTAATTTGATGCACGTGAAAAAAAAATGCACAGAAATCAATTATTTTTCTACAATAATAAAATAGATTTAATATCTTCCTTCAACAGAACTGCAGACTGCACTGATGGTATCTTCCCAAAGGAAAAAGTACTATAGCTTACCAAGTTAAAAATTTGACTTAATAGTTCCGATATATAATAATGGACTTCTATACATTTCATATCAGATTAAAACTTTGGTTGTAAGATTCAGATAATTATTTATTAAAAGCTCCACATTTTAAATGAGAATAAGAAAGAAAAGTATGTCTTTGTGCCCCCTTTTCCCTGTTGATGCCCTATCGGCCCCCCTGGCTAAACTTTGCTAGATCCGCCCCTGCACAGTTACGTCAGCTGTAGAAAAAGATCCTGGTGTAGAAATAATATTAAATAAATTCTAACAACAGCTTATCAAGCCTAAACGTGCTGCTGTTGTTCAGCCACTGGTTTCCTCTTTCTGGTGCAAAGTGGGCGATAAACAAACAAGAGAGAAAAGCCGATCAGCTGATCATTGATCAGTTTCATGATTGAAGCAGCACCAGGAGAGAGAGAGAGAGAGAGAGAGAGAGAGGCAGTCGCTCCATATATCGGTTGTTAAACTTAACGCTGGAATGCTTTACAAACATTCAGAGATGAACTTGCACACTTGCTTTACTTCTCTGGGATAACTTTCTCTGAGATTAAATGCTGGTTTGGTAGCGAGGCTACAAATGCTCAACCAGACTGCCGACAGGTCTCGTACGCCACAGCCGCTCTATCACGTGACGCACACTGCTCCGATGTGCTGAGGTTATGAGCCGAGTTAGGCCATCTCGCATGGATCCCCTTCGATTCCCACTGGTAGGTTAATGATTCTGATGTTGTTTCTCCGTTCTCGATCTTCCAACTCATTAATCCTGAGTGTGAGCTTGCCCATTTCAGTTATACAGTTGTTAGCATCTTTTTTGACTTGGCGGACTGAGCCCTGTAGGTTATCAACCTTGACCAGTGGCATATCCACTTTAGCTGCCTGCATGTTTAAGTTGTCTTGGACCGACCGCAGCAAGGTTACATTTTGAGAAATACTTGCACCGACAGGCGATAAAGCTTGGTCCAAGGCTTTACATGTTTTTCATCACGCTCTGCAATGTTTCACTTTTGGCTTCGGCTGCTCGTAAAAAAGGATACACTAACTTCACTATAAGTGCCTAGAAAAGGAGAGTACAGACGGAGCTCAATGTGGCGTGACCATGTCTCTACATGCCTCACCGAAAGTCCTCGATAGTTTATTAAACTTTTAATGAAATTTGCAGATTGTCTCAGTGGTGTTTAATAAACTCAGCCATCTGATCCTTCATATCTAAAATATAACAGGACACTTGAGTAAATTTTCGAGCATCTCACACTTCTGTTTAACCAGTTTTCTGTTTGACGTTTATTCAGCTGTGTAAAAACTATAACTTTAATCTCAGCCAAACCGATTTACTCAGGAACAAATAAAACACTGAAAAAAGCCAAACAATCACATTTTTAAGTTATCTAAGTGACTTATATATCATGTTTAACCTGAGTAGCGAAAGGCCGTGGGGGTCTGAAAATGATGTGCCGTGAGTTTGGTGCTTTCGCCGGCTCTAGTGACCACCCGGTCAGTTATCGAGCTGGTGGGTAACAGACGTCTCCGAAAACGTCGGAGCGCTTTAGTGATATCTTGATAAACCGAGCAGATATATGAAGTGTACACAGCTACATTCTCACCTGAAAATGTTAAAAGTTTATTTTGTGACCCAGAAAGAGTAATAAGAGTAATATTAAAACTAAGTAGCTGCCGCCATCGTTGGAAACTGGAATTAGCTGGATCGAGCTATGAATTCTGGGATAGGCTGGGCCACAAAGGATACACGCGACCCATCCTTCAAATCTGGGGAAAAGGCGGACGTATTTGGAGGACTCTTTGAATTTAGACAGCTTTCGTCGCATCGCTGTGACGTAATCGGCCTAGAAATGCAGCCTCAGGAGGATGCAGCCCCTGACGGAGACTGCTTTTTCTTCTTTGGCGTTTAAGGGCAGCTGGCATCCTTGTAGATGCAGTGCTGCCATCTTCTGTTTCAGTCCATTATTACACTTTTAAGTCCTACAACTACCGGTCGATCTACGCCCCTACCCTCACCTATGGCCACGAGCTGTGGGTAGTGGCTGAAAGAACGAGATCGCGAGTACAAGCGGCGGAAATGAGCTTCCTCCGAAGGGTGGCTGGCCTCTCCCTTAGAGATAGGGTGAGAAGTTCAGCCATCTGGGAGGGGCTCAGAGTAGAGCTGCTGCTGCTCCACATCGAAAGGAGCCAGCTGAGGTGGTTCAGGCATCTGACAAGGATGCCCCCTGGGCGCCTCCTGGGTGAGATGTTCCAGGCATGTCCCACCGGGAGGAGGCCCCGGGGCAGACCCAGGACACGCTGGAGAGATTATATCTCTCGGCTGGCCTGGGAACGCCTTGGTGTTCCCCCGGATAAGCTGGAGGAGGTGGCTGGGGAGAGGGAGGTCTGGGCCTCTTTGCTTAGGCTGCTGCCCCCGCGACCCGGCCTCGGATAAAGCGGAAGAAGATGGATGGAAAATATTTTATAATTTCCATCCATTGTTTGCTGCTCCTCCGTGAATCGCAACCTTATCGTGGTGGAGGGGTTTGTGTGTCCCAGGGATCCCAGGGGCTATGTTGTCTGGGGGCTTTTGCCCCCTGGTAGGGTCTCCCATGGCAAATTGGTCCTGGGTGAGGGACCAGACAAAGAGCGATTCAGAAGACCCCTATGAAAAAAACACAGAGGGAACAGTTTACCCTGCCCGGGATAGGGTTACCGGGGCCCCGCCCTGGAGCCAGGCCCGGGGAGGGTGCCCGAGGGCGAGCGTCTGGTGGCCGGGCCTTAGTCCATGGGGCCCGGCCGGGCACAGCCCGAAGAGGAGACATGGGCCCATCCTCCCGCAGGCCCACCACCCGCAGGAGGCGCCATAGGGGTCGGGTGCATTGTGTGCCGGGTGGCGGCCAGGAGCGGAGGCCCTGGCGGACTGACCCCCGGCTGCCAAGACTGGCAATAGGGACATGGAATGTCACCTCTCTGGTGGGGAAGGAGCCTGAGTTAGTGCGTGAGGTTGAGAGGTACCGGCTAGATATAGTCGGGCTCACCTCTACGCACGGCTTGGGCTCTGGAACCAGTCTCCTGGAGAGGGGCTGGACTCTGTCTCAGTCTGGAGTTGCCCCTGGTGAGAGGCGGCGGGCTGGGGTGGGTATTTTAATATCCCCTCGGCTTGCTGCCGGTACGTTGGGGTTTTTCCCAGTGGACGAGAGGGTTTGTTCCCTGCGCCTTAGGGTCGGGGAACGGGTCCTGACTGTCATCTGCGCTTATGCGCCGAGTGGCAGTTCGGAGTACCCAGCCTTCTTAGAGTCCCTGGGGGGGGGGGGTGCTGGAAGGTGCTCCACCTGGAGACTCTGTTGTCCTGCTGGGAGACTTCAATGCTCACGTGGGTAACGACAGCGAGACCTGGAGGGGCGTGATTGGGAGGAACGGCCTCCCTGATCTGAACCCGAGCGGTGCTTTGTTATTGGACTTCTGTGCTAATCACAGTTTGGCCATAACGAACACCTTGTTCGAACATAAGAGTGTCCATAAGTGCACGTGGCACCAGGACGCTCTAGGCCGTAGGTCGATGATCGATTTTGTAATCGTATCACCAGACCTGCGACCATATGTTCTGGACACTCGGGTAAAGAGAGGGGCTGAGCTGTCAACTGATCACCACCTGGTGGTGAGTTGGATCAGGTGGCGGGGGAGGACGCTGGACAGACCTGGTGCACCTAAACGCGTAGTGAGGGTGTGCTGAGAACGACTAGCAGAGGCCCCAGTCCGCGAGATCTTCAACGCACACCTCCGGCAGAGCTTCAACAGCATTCCGAGGGAGGCGGGGGACATCGAGTCCGAATGGACCATGTTCAGCGCCTCCATTGCCGAAGCTGCTGCATTGAGCTGCGGCCGCAAGGTGGTTGGTGCCTGCCGTGGTGGTAATCCCCGAACCAAATGGTGGACACCAGAGGTGAAGGGAGCCACCAGGCTGAAGAAGGAGTCCTACCGGGCTTGGTTAGCCTGTGGGACTCCGGAGGCAGCCGACAGGTATCGACAGGCCAAGCGGAATGCGGCTCGGGCAGTGGCTGAAGCAAAAACTCGGGTGTGGGAGGAGTTCGGAGAGGCCATGGAAAAAGACTTTCGGACTGCCTCGAAGAGGTTCTGGCAAACCGTCAGGCGTCTCAGGAGGGGAAAGCGGTGCTCTACCTGCACTGTGTATAGTGCTGGCGGAGCGCTGCTGACGTCGACTGAGAAAATTGTCAGGCGGTGGAAGGAATACTTCGAGGACCTCCTTAATCCCACTGACGCGTCTTCCAAGGAGGAAGCAGAGTCTGGGGATGAGGGGAATGACCCGCCAATTTCTGGGGGCGAGGTCACTGAGGCAGTTAAACAACTCCTTGGTGGCAGAGCCCCTGGTGTTGATGAGGTCCGCCCCGAGTTCCTGAAGGCTCTGGACGTTGTAGGGCTGTCCTGGCTGACACGCCTCTGCAATGTTGCGTGGAGATCAGGGGCAGTACCCGTGGATTGGCAGACCGGGGTGGTGGTCCCCATCTTTAAGAAGGGGGACCGGAGGGTGTGTTCCAACTACAGGGGGATCACACTCCTCAGCCTCCCCGGGAAAGTCTATGCCAGGGTGCTGGAAAGGAGAGTTCGTCCGTTAGTCGAACCTCTGATGCAGGAGGAACAATGCGGTTTTCGTCCTGGTCGCGGAACACTGGACCAGCTCTTCATCCTCTCGAGGATACTTGAGGGTGCATGGGAGTTTGCCCAACCAGTCTACATGTGTTTTGTGGACTTGGAGAAGGCATTCGACCGTGTCCCTCGGGGTGTCCTGTGGGAGGTGTTGCGGGAGTATGGGGTGTCTGGCCCATTGCTACGGGCCATTCGATCCCTATACAACCGTTGCAAGAGCTTGGTTCGCATTGCCGGCAATAAGTCGGACTCGTTCCCGGTGGGTGATGGGCTCCGCCAGGGCTGCCCTTTGTCACCGGTTCTGTTCATAATTTTTATGGACAGGATTTCTAGGCGCAGCCAAGTGGCGGAGGGCTTTCGCTTTGGTGGCCTCAGGATCTCATCTCTGATCTTTGCGGATGATGTGGTTCTGTTGGCTTCATCGGGTGAGGGCCTCCAGCTCGCACTGGAGCGGTTCGCAGCCGAGTGTGACGCAGCGGGAATGAGGATCAGCACCTCCAAATCTGAGGCCATGGTTCTCAGCCGGAAAAGGGTGGAGTGCCCACTCCGGGTCGGGGATGAGGTCCTGCCCCAAGTGGAGGAGTTCAAGTATCTCGGGGTCTTGTTCGCGAGTGATGGGAGAAGGGAGCCGGAGATCGACAGACGGATTGGGGCTGCAGCTGCAGTAATGCAGACGCTGCACCGGTCCGTCGTGGTGAAGAGGGAGCTGAGTGTAAAAGCGAAGCTCTCAATTTACCGGTCGATCTACGTCCCTACCCTCACCTATGGCCACGAGCTGTGGGTAGTGACCGAAAGGACGAGATCGCGGATACAAGCGGCGGAAATGAGCTTCCTCCGAAGGGTGGCTGGCATCTCCCTTAGAGATAGGGTGAGAAGTTCGGCCATCCGGGAGGGGCTCAGAGTAGAGCCGCTGCTGTTCCACATCGAAAGGAGCCAGCTGAGGTGGTTTGGGCATCTGGTAAGGATGCCCCCTGGGCGCCTCCTGGGTGAGGTGTTCCAGGCATGTCCCACCGGGAGGAGGCCCCGGGGCAGACCCAGGACACGCTGGAGAGATTATATCTCTCGGCTGGCCTGGGAACGCCTTGGTGTTCCCCCGGATGAGCTGGAGGAGGTGGCTGGGGAGAGGGAGGTCTGGGCCTCTTTGCTTAGGCTGCTGCCCCCGCGACCCGGCCCCAGATAAAGCGGATGAAGATGGATGGATGGATGGATGGTTTGCTGCTCCTGGTACAGTTACGAGCGCTCCATTGATGTTTAGTGTAGTCATCTGGGTTAAACATGACCAGCTGCTGGTGTTCCCTCGTCTGTAGCCTGGTTGTACTCAGTGCTGTGCTTTTGCCCCAAGTAGTGAAACAAGTTTGTTTCTTGCATATCTTCAAAGTACTGTGCTTTGTAGGTTGTTGACGCAGATACTTATGATCAGACAAGCAGCTCTTGCTCTCAGACATGCCTGGGCTCGTTCATTACACTAAGGAACAAGAAAATGGCATTGCTATAGCAATGAAATCACTATATGACATATGTGGCACACTCCTGCTTTCAACTGGGGTGGGCTCTTCAAGCAAAAGTACTATTAATCAGCCTCTTGTACCCAGTTCTGCTTGACCTTTGACTTGCTTGTTTTACCTGAACCAATCATCTTTGGCATGTTTCATCTTTTTGTACAGTAGCAGCTACACACGTTCTTTGGATTATTTTAAATTTGATATCTTGTTATATTTTCTGGCAGACTAGCTGTGGAGCACGCATTGTTGCTTACCATTATTGTAGTGTAAAGTGCTTTGGGGTCCTTAGGGACTAAGTAAAGCGCTATACAAATACAGGCCATTTACCATTTACCATTATTAAAAACAACAATACATTTGGATGTATGTGTTTATTTACACAAGAGACATATTGTCACAAGTCATCATTAGCAGTATTTTCTTCTGCAGGTGTGGAATGACATGTTGTCTGTCGCCATCTGCTTGGATTAGCCAAGATGCTAATGCTAAAATCGCTACCTGTTTATGTGGAAAGACAGACAGATAAAGGCTGATTGGAACGATACAGAAAAATAATAATAATAGTAAAAAAACAACAGTTTTTAGAAATCTTTAACTCTTTCTTATAATTGCTGTCATTATTTAAACAATTTCTTAAAATAGATGAAATATCACCACTTAGTTCAATCTATGTGAACCCTGCTGTGAGCTTGTGTCAGTTTAACAACATGATGGTTTCTGTGTCTCCGTGTTTGTTCTTGATCTTTTCCATGAAATTATGTGGTTCCACCTGAAAGCTGTATATTTGCTCGTTAAATTTTTCATTAGTCTGCTGAGCTACCAGATGTTTTTACAGTCTTCCTTAACACCTCAAGCAAACCCTGCTGCAGTTTGCAGGACGTCCTGCAGCCAGCAAAGGAACCTAACTTGTTTGTTTGTGTATGACATGAGTTTGGTCTGTTTTCCCTCCCTTGATCCTTAAAACTTGAATCTTCATTGTGGACACAATTTAATGAGCAGACTAAGAACTGGAACGGGTGCAGGAGAGTGCTGGGTCCGAGCTGCCCTGGGAGCAGACACAGGTGGAGGTGAAGGCTCAGGGGCAATCACTGGTGGAGCTATTATCATTATTGGCACAGACAAGAGAGCACAGCAGTCTTTAGGAGTAGCAACAACAGAAACAGTGCTTACCTGGGCTCCAGATGGAGCGACAGTCCTTGAAGGCTTCAGCTGTGCTACTAGCATAGTCTCAAGTGAAGCACCACAGAAAGACTCTGCCATGGCAGCTTGGCAACACATTCAGGCTGTGTCTTTACAGGCTGAGAAAAACAACATTCATTGTCTAATTTCTTGGGCTGGTGAACACAGAAACAGTCACAGATGCTCAGGAGCAGAGACATTAGGGTCTGCCAGCTTAGAAACAAGAAACTTTCTTTGTTGCTGACACTGAAACACAACATGTATTCCCAATACTGCCTGACAGTCATCAGAGCAAACATGGAGAGAAACGTGTTTTAAGTGCAGTATAGATTGTCTGCTGGAGGCATATGTTTGATATGTCCAAGCTGTTGAGCCATACCTGTCATGATGCTGGAGCTCAGGACCCTAAATAGACAAATGAACATTATTTGGTTGTTCAGCAGTAAACAAAAGAAGGAGGACGCCTCTGAGATAAGCAGAGGTCATGGGTGTGAGACCATGTGATGGTGAGTGGGTCAGCTCCAACCCAGGTTAAATACCTGGGACTAGAACTGAAGAAGCTTCTCAGATGAGAGGTGAGATGTTCAAGAAACGTTCCTTTCTCCTTAGACTGCCATGACCTAGGTGACTGAGAACCAACACAGCTTATTAGTTGCTTTTGAGCAGCTAAGCCACGTTAGCTAGCTTGTGCTCCTGTGATGCTCTTACCCCGTAGGAGCTAGAGGCCAGCGGTCCTGCATCATCAGTGTTATAAACTAATGTCTGTTACCTTTGATGTAATCGAGATTTAGCCAGTCCAACATAATGATCACTGTAAACGTTACCACAGTCCTGCTAACACACCAGTTTATGCTGCGCTAAGCTGTCTGGTATTTTCATGCAACCTGTGAATAACCCAACATTTGCATACGTCAGCTCGTTTTGCAAGATGTTTCAGAAAAACAAGCCAAAAACTTGATTTTAAATGATCTGATTTTAAATGCCTACAGTGATTTAGGACGTTACATGTGAGCTTGCTGAGCAGTCCTCACCTTTGAAAATAATCTCTCCTCTTCCTCTTTTCCTGCAGCTATCAGTGCTGCACATACATGTTTTCTGCACATTTAGCTCACAGATATGTTTTCTGACAAACTGCGTGGGAACAGTTTGGTGTGTGTTTTTGATTCAGCCATTTGAAATTACGCTGTTGCAGATCACTCTGGCCCACTTTAACCCCTGGGTTTCACATATGTGCAGCGCAGATAATTGTATCATTAAATAAGCCAAAAATATGCAATATGATGCTTCTTTCTGTTGAACATTTGACTGACAGGTTAAAGAGATCTAAAATGTAGCACTTTGTCTTTTGTGTTTCTTCTTTAAATCAGTTAAAACATAAAAGTGTTATAAAAGGAAAATACAATAAATTTTACATGTACTTAGGTTCTATTTACATTTTATGAAACAGTTGAATGTAATACACCACAAACATAGGAAGGAGTTAATCCAACTTAAAATGGACTTTCAGTTGTTCTGGCTGGTTCAGCAAGACAAGTCAAACTCTGTAAAAAATAATTTATGTAGGATGCAAATTATATGTAAATCCAAAAATATTTTTCAATTATTTTTCTTTTTCGGCTTTTTTTAAATCATTCAGTGCCAACCAAAATCAGATGTGCTCCATAGAAACCTTCCTGCTCGGTTATTCCAACACATCCCAAAGATGCTCTGTTGGACTGAGATCTGGTGACAACAGAGCAGAGTATCCAACTACAACAGCAGGAGGTCCACTCCATCATCCAGTCAATCTGGCGTCCGAACATTTTAAATGAACCAACAAAAATATTTTCTTTCATGTTTATTAAACATTTAATTAACAATATAGATTTTTGTCTTGTAACTACTGATCAATTATTCATGTGCTCATTACATCATCTGCTGAACAGAAAAGTGCAATCCAGTTCAAGTACTGATATTAAACAAAAAACTACTTAACAAAGAAATTATGCAATAATCTATTGCATATAAACCAAAAGTAATGTGTCTTGATGCTCAATCAACCAGGTAAGTAAATCCCAAAAAGTTGATTCTGTTCATCTGGATGTTTTCAGTGGGAAACGTTTCGTCATCATCAGGTGACGTCTTCAGTCTCAGCTGACTGCAGGTTTCAATCTTATAAACAGGGCATCTGCACAGTGACTGAAACCAGCCCACTGAAGGAACAATGGGCTGTGAGATCAGCTCCTTGATCAATAATATGCAAATTGTCATGACCATTGATCACCAACCACTGATCAGTGGTCATGAGTAGCATTCACAGATGGGGAATGGCCATTCGTCTTTCATAGTCCACGTTACATATCTTTGACAGAGCCATCTTCTTTTACCCACTCTTCTGTGCACCACCAAGTCCTCATTGTACTGTCAGCAAGTGCGAGCTTCCAAGGTCGTAACTTAGCAACCCGCATTGAATGGCCTGCATTGTTCTTCTTTGTCGTTTTTTTGGCAGTTGGTGGTGCAATACCGCCCCCAGCTGGCTCAGAGTGTGGACTAGAACGTCGCTGACCCACATAGCTGCCCATCGCGCCTGTTCAAAAGTCAGCCACTGCAGCCAGCAGGAATAAAATATCTAACGACATAGAAAATGGGAAAATGCTTTTGGTCTGGAGTAAACCCCCTTGATGTCCAGATTAGAACCGCAGTCCAGGGGTTGGGGACCCCTGCTATAGAGTATATTTGAGTGCAGTGAGCTAATTGCCGTGTTCAAAGAAACCAGTTTAAGATTATTTCACCTTTGTGACAAGGTGTGTTATCCTGCTGGAAGCAGGTTGTGTTATCCTGGTAGTTCAGCAGTTTCTGAAACTCAGAGCAGCACCAACGACCACGCTACTTTCATCTTCATTTAAATCACCTTTCTTCCCCACCGTGACGCTTGGTTTGAACTTAATCAGGTAGCCTTGATCATGGCTACACGCCTTAATGCATTGTGTTGTGACATTGGGACTGGCTGACTAGATATTTGCATCAACAAGCACTTAAACAGGAGCACTGAACCTAAGTGGCCAATGAATGTACATATAAAATGTGGATAGGCAGAATAGTTTATTTCAAACATGTAAATATGACTAAAATAACAAGAGAAAAAGATAAAAACATCGTTTTCATGAATATCTAATGTCTACACAGTGTTTATGCTCAAAAAGGAGTAGCATGACATTTACACGTTTTCTGTTTCAACCCTCTTTTTTCAAATTCCATTATTTTCAAATCAATATTCAGAATTTGCCATTTTTCTGTTTAACTATTTACAAGTCTACACTCATATACAACACCCCACTAAATCTCTGAGCCGGGGGGAGGGCAGTAAACGGAGTTATGTTTGGGCATTGCTTCATATGGAGTTATATCTGTGACAAATACCTTAATGCGTACTTTAAGTTAGTTGAGTTACTCTTTAATCTATAAAAATGAGGACAAGTCTTCAACAGACACAATGAGACAGCTCAATTTCCTCTATTCATGCAGTTTATTGTTTTTAAACAAGCGTGTGAATTTTTGCATTGATGTATTTTTCTTCATCTCCACACACTTTGTTCATTTGTTTTGCATCGGTCTGTGTTCTGTTCTGCAGCTCCCTATTCTGGCCTCCTCTATTGTCAGTCTTTACTTCCTGGAGCTGACGGATATTTTCCAGCCGGTGCATTCTGGGTACAGTTGTAATGATCGCAGTCTGTCTCTGCCATACATCCTCCCAAGACAGGAAGTCTGTCCGTTGCCTTTGCTCTTCAGCCTGGCCTTCGCTGCACCTACTGTCACTGTAAGTACAACTCCACATGTGCAGCTTTCACATTGGCTAGCACAGTAACAGTGTCTAAAACACCACTTGCTTTCAGGGACTGTGATTACAGGTGTAGGTGGGAATTAGGCTAATCATAATACTGGACTTTCAAACTTGACACTAATACTCCAGGGCTGGAATGGGCATACCAGGCATTTGCCCGGTGGGCCGACGCACTTTTTGGCTGATCACTGTGCACTGGACCTTCACGCACTGACCGCAGCCTGTTCATTTTCATTACCGACTCTGCCCAGTCAAATCCCTTAATGAAGCCGGGCACTTCCTCTACCGTCGCTGTGGGCTCACGCAACTTGTAGAACAAAGTTTAGTGTGGAAGAAGTGGTGAAATGTTTTTCAAATTTCCCCACGTTCGCTGTCGGGGCTGCTGCTTCTGCACCATCAACAGTTGTACCAGCAGCAAGCGTTAGCCCTGCTGTTTACCCTCTCATCTCTTTTTGTTCCTTATGCTCCCTTTTTTGCTTTCATCTATATCATTCCCTGCCCACTTTGGTGGATTGTCCCAGTATAGGCTTTCAGCAAATTGCAGGTTATTATGTTGTCTTTTTATTTACGTTTAATATAGTGTCTACACATCTTTGAAAAGAGGGTTGTAGTTTCCACAAATAAAACATAACTAAACTAGGTAAATGTATTCCTTGTCTGACTAATAGAGCTGTTAAATCTCTTTTTTTGTGGAGACAAATGTAGTAAATTGTGTTTGACTGGGAAAGCAATCTTCCCACAGCAGATCTGCACTCCTACTCATTGCTGATTTGTAGATCTGTTCCCGATGCTGTGGGAGTCTGACCAACCTGAAAGCAGTGAGAGCTCTACACTGTTTCTATGTTGTACTAACAGAAATAATCCAGCCATTTCTCTGTTGACATGAATTATTTTGAACTGACTTTAACTTTTTTAATACAAATGAAGCTTATGCATAAGTTCAATAAAGACGATCTATGGCTTCACATCTGTCCACATCAGGTGCTGCCAGCTAAATCTAAGCACTCCCGTCGTCACTCATCATCACTGGTCTAGTCCAATCACATTCTCCCGACCTTCTCCAGGCCAATCAGCATTCATGCTGTATACTTTAAATCTCATTGGCATCTATCATTCTCCTTGCAGACGGCTTTGTGCAACCCACCTCCTCCCCGTCTCCACCTCTCATCACTCAGGCTCCATTCAAGCCACCTTCATCTCCACCACCAGCATCTCGGTCCTGATTTCACCCACTCCGCTGAGACCACCAGAGTCTAACCACCATCTATATTCTTTTCATCAATAAATCACGTTCATTCTTTCTAATCATCTCTCCTCATTGAACTTAATGTTGGTCTTTTTTATAGGTAACATGAAAATTATCGATATGTCTTATGAGTTCTTATATGGCTCTCACAGGCTTGTCATTTGTGTCATAATAACATTAATACATTTGTACAAATATCATGTGGTTAAATGTTTGTGCGTGTTGGAAGTTTTTCCCCTCTTTGTTGTAACCACTGTTAAACGACTATTAAATTAGTCGTCGCTATTGATTTTGATAGTCGACTAATCATGGCAGCCCTACTTCGAACCAGTTTTTATAGAGAATCCGTTCTCGGTTCCTTAAAAAGCTTCAAGCTTCAAAAGCTTGAAAATAAAAGTTCAAAATGTCAAATAAAAGAAGTTAAAGGCTGTTATGGATTTGTGATTTGTTCTTTTGTATTGAAGAGCTTTCCATTCTATTTTTTTGTATTTGTTAATCTTGTGTTTTGTATTTCTCTCTAGTGAATCGGAGTTTGTTATTTCTAAATCTTTGGTTCTTGTTTTGTTACGTTCCCATTTGTGCAGTTCCCTTTCCAATTTGTTCCTAGTCTTGTCTCTGTGTCTTGTCATCAGCGTCTCCAGTTGTAATCCAGCCTTCCTGTTTTTGTTTCTCCGTGTTAAGTTCACATGTCTGAGTCGAGGTCTCAGTGTTTGTCATTTCCTGTTTTACTTTGATAGTCTCTTATCCTGTTTGCATTGTGTTCTTTTTTCCCCGTTGTGATCCACGCGGGATCCATGTTGCGATCCACGCGGGATCCCCGTTGCAATCCACGCGGGATCCATGTTGCGATCCACGCGGGATCCATGTTGCGATCCACGCAGGGATCCCCCGTTGCGATCCACGCGGGATCCCCGTTGCGATCCACGCGGGATCCCCGTTGCGATCCACGCGGGATCCCCGTTGCGATCCACGCGGAATCCCCGTTGTGATCCACGCAGGATCCCCATCTGTCTTGTGGTATCGCAGGAAATTAGTTGGTTATATAAATGTATGAGTATGCATAATAGTTATTATTCATAGATACCTACATCCTAAGTTCCTGTTATTCATCTGAAAGAAACAGAATGAGTGTTGTTACAATGGTAATGCCAGGAGAAATCAAGCTCGAAACTTATACAGGGGATCCTGTTAAGGTGATTGGTGCAACACAAGTCAGCGTCAAATACAAGTAGCAGAAAAAAACATCTGCCCCCGGTGGTGGTCGAAGGCGACGGCCCCAGCTTGCTAGGTCGCGCTTGGCTTGAGGAAATTAAATTGAACTGAAGTGAAGTGAAAAACAGTCGTAACAACAGAAAGCTGCACCAACTCAAAACAACAGAAAAAACACTTCAGCAGGTGTTAAGTCAGTCAGTGTGGCAAGATGGCGCCAGTGTTCACGGCAAGCCGTCTCCTCCGCTGTTGTTTGTTGTCTGTCGTCCTTCTCTCTGTGCTGCCCTGATGTCTCCATGTTACTTGCCTATGATCGCCAAACTCTTTTGAATCTCCGGCCTTTGGACTACCAGACACAAGATTTTAAATGGAGATCTGAGAATCCTCCTCCGCTTTCGAAGGACTTTCCTGATTACCTCCCCACTTACCATCTACCTTCTCTCAAAGGAAACGTTCACGGAGACGGGGTAAATGTGGCGGCATCCGTGTTTGTATCAAGGCCTTTTTAAAGTCCTATGTTGCGACAAATGATTGCTATTCTATAAACATCTTGTCATCTATTCCTGGCCTCTGGGACCATGCTAACTTCAAACTGTTCTGTCATCACTGGATTTGCCCTGTTGGACCTTATGGTTACCTGGACCTCCCAGCTGATCTTCCACCTGCTCGGTGCTGGGTGCGGTCCTCCAGAGGAGGTGCGAATCTCAGCAACCTTCGCCTGCTGCGGCGTTCTCCTACCAGTAACAGTGTGACCACTCTCTGTATGGCCTTGCTAAATACAAGGTCACTGGCGAATAAGAGTTTTATTTTAAATGATCTTATTCTATTGTCGGGACTGGATTTCTTATTCCTGACGGAAACTTGGCTTCGCCCGGCGAACTTTTCCCCTTCTCAGAGCTGCTCCCACCTGACTACGCTTTTATTAGCTCACCCCGGACCACTGGAAGAGGTGGAGGGCTAGCTTCAGTTTTTAAAAACAAACTTCGATGTCGGCAGCTGCCACCTGTTCTGTACCCCAGTTTCGAGGTGCAGTTATTGGAAGTAAACTGCGTCCCCTCCATCCTCTGCGCTGTGGTGTATCGCCCCCCGAAACTTATCAAGGGTTTTCTTCCAGAATTTGCTGATCTACTGGGGAGCGTTGTGCTACGTTATGACCGTATACTAATTGTTGGTGACTTCAACATTCATGTTTGCTGTGAGGACAGTTTGCTAGCTAAGGATTTCCTCGCTCTTATTAGCACTCTCAATCTCACCCAGTGGGTAAGTGAACCAACTCACACTAAAGGTCATATACTTGATTTGGTCTTATGGTCTGGATATTTGCATCACGGACATGAAGGACTCTGGGATTTCTGATCACTTCCCGGTTTTGTTTAATACTGTAGTGAGCGATGTGGATTTGAACAGTGACGGTCCTGTGCGGCAAACACGCACGATTAACTCCCAGTCAATCGCCCACTTCATTGATGCTTTCCTTGACTCTCCCCTCTCTGATGCTAACTGTAATGGGGTTTTATCAGCGGATGAGTTTGCTAACCTCTTTTATACTACATGCGCTGAAATTCTTAACTCTGTGGCTCCTCTGAGGATTAAATGTGCCAAATCCTCACAACCCTGGCTAAATGATACTACTCGCGCCCTTAGGCGTGAATGTCGTCGTGCTGAAAGAAAATGGAGGAAAGACAAACTCCACGTCTCTTTGGACATCCTCCATAATTGTCTGTCTAAGTATCAAAAGTCTGTTAAAGTTGCCAAATCTGCCTTTTTGTCTAGCATTATTATGACTAATAGCCACAACCCCGAGCCCTTTTTAATACTTTTAACACTGTGATAAACCCTTGCACTACCACTTATAGGGACGCCTCCCTGTTCTTTGTGATAAATTCTTAAAGTATTTCTCTGATAAAATCTCAGCTCTTCTCATCCATCTCATTCATCATCAGTTTTAGACCCAGTTCCAGCCTCTGAATGCTTGACTGTCTTCCGACAGTTTGAGCCGGTGTCTTATTCTGCTTTAAAAGATATAATTGATCATCTCAAAATCTCTGGTTCCCCGCATGATATGACCGGAGTCACCATGGTCCAGAATCCATGTGGACTATGCAGGGCCTTTCCTCGGGGAGATGTTTCTAATCATTGTGGATGCTCATTCCAAGTGGATGGACATTTACCCTGTGAAATCCTCTACATCACAGGTAACTATAGAGAAACTGCGCCAGAGTTTCAGTGTGTTTGGACTACCTAAAATGTTAGTTTCAGTCAACGGAACATGTTTCACAAGTGCTGAGTTTGAGTCATTCATGAAGCAGAATGGCATTGACCATGTGAGATCAGCTCCTTTCCACCCTTCTTCAAATGGGCTGGCTGAGAGGGCGGTCCAGACCTTTAAGGAGGGGATGAAGAAAGTCAAAGGTGATACCTTGCGAACCAGACTGTCCCGATTTCTGTTCAGTTATCGCATCACACCGCATGCCACTACTGGTTTATCACCAGCAGAGTTGATGATGTCACAGAGACTCAGATCAGTTTTGGACTTGCTCATGCCTGATGTGAAAACAAAAGTGCAGCACAAACAATTGAAACAGAAAGAAAATCACGACACCAAGAAAAGACTGAGAAGTTTCACACCAGGAGACAAGGTCTTCATCAGAAACTACTCCTATGGCCCGAAGTGGATTCCCGCAGTCATTGTGAGAGCATCGGGTCCAGTGTCTTACATTGTTACCATTGGATCAGATCAAACTGTGAAGCGGCACGTGGATCAGGTGAGAGCAAGAGTGGCTGACACTGTTCCCAGTACACCAGACAGGGAGGTGGAGCCATTGCTTGACAAAGAAGCAGTGCCTGAGTGCTGCTTGCCATCAGAGTTGGACACATCGCCACAACCTCCGGCAACGGAGTTGCCTTATGCTCCGGAGACTCCGGCTCCCGGAGACTCCTCAGTGACACCCGTGTTGTGACGTTCTCAGAGAGAGAGACATCCACCAGAGACTTTAAAGGACTTTGTTAGATAGAGTGAGATCTTCCAGGAATAGAGCAACAATGCGCTCTGATCTCACAGGAAGGACGTACCTTCCTAGTTAGTAAAAAAGAAAAAAAAAGAAAAGAAAAACATGGAAACATATGTATGGTTGTATGGTTACCTTAATTACATGTTGATTGCTTGTTAAGCATTCTTTACATAAGCAGTTATTTTGTAAGTCCAGGGAGTTGTTGACTTAAAGGGGGAGGAGATGTGGTATCGCAAGAAATTAGTTGGTTATATAAATGTATGAGTATGCATAATAGTTATTATTCATAGATACCTACATCCTAAGTTCCTGTTATTCATCTGAAAGAAACAGAATGAGTGTTGTTACAATGGTAATGCCAGGAGAGGCAGTATTGGTTCTGTGTTACATTAATGTTGTAAGAAAGAGGAAGGAGAGAGTGTCCTGTAGGACGCAGTTGTTCACTGATGTTCTGTACATGTACTGAAAAGAAGGTTCAGTAAACCAGTTGCAACGATACTCCGGTGTAAGGCTCAGTTATTTTATTTTTGTTTTTGAAGATGCAACATGTCTTGTCAGGATTATTTTTGATTATGTGTTTTGTTTTTGATTGTTCAGCAATAAAGCTGTTTTGAGTTTTACTTTTTGCCTGCATTTGTCGACCAACACAGCCAACGTGACGGCGTCAGCAAAACTACTCAGTCGTTATTACTAATATGTAGTTCTCATTTATCAAAGAAGCAATGTGTTATTGTGTGTGCAACTTAGTTCCACTTTAAGTCTAAGTCCACTTTCAAGTTTGGCTAAGGTTTAACCAAATTTTATGTTCTTCTTCATTTATTCTCCAGATTTTTCACTTGTAAGTAAATAATATGTAAATGCCCTCAGCACATCAGAGAAACTTTCAGATCACAAAAAAATCTGCTTTGCCAACACTCTTTGATTTCTTTGTGTATAGATTCTGATAGGAGAGGCAATCCTGTACTGCTATCTGTCCAGGAAGTCATCAGCCAGTCAGACTGAGGCCAACATCAATGCTGCAGGCTGCAATTTCAACTCCTACATTCGCAGGGCTGTACGCTTCATAGGTAGGAGGACACATTCACTGATTATATGTATCATTTAGTTGCTCCAACAAGAACAGAAACACTAATAGATTGAAAAGCAACTGCAAAAAGAACCACTAACTTTGCTATGTGGAACAGAAAGGAGGTTCTCTCAGCTGCTCCTTAATAACGATGGAGTCATCACAGCAGACCACTCCACAGTTTTTCGTTTAGCAAGATACACTTCCTTAACCAAAAAGTTTATATTTTTATACTGCATGGTTACTTGAAATCAGCCGTTGACATATTTGACGTTGGTATGCATTCCACAGTGTGTTGTTGCCAAAAGATGTATTAACTTCAGGGGCATATATATAGAACATTATGTTATCACAGCCAAGGCCAAGGAAGCTTCTCTAATCTATATACACGTGTGTGTACATATATACACACACAAAAAAAATTTCCCCGCTTGCCCCCGGTTAATCCTTCAAGCTCGGGTTCTCTATCAGAGGCCTGGGAGCTTGAGGGTCCTGCGCAGTATCTTAGCTGTTCCCAGGACTGCGCTCTTCTGGACAGAGATCTCCGATGTTGTTCCCGAGATCTGCTGGAGCCACTCGCCTAGCTTGGGAATCACTGCACCTAGTGCTCCGATAACCACGGGGACCACCGTCATGTTGGTGTATTATATGAATGCGTATAGTGTTCTCTGTTGTAAAAGCTTTTCTTTTTACAGGTGTCCATATCTTTGGCCTGTGTGTGACAGCACTGATAACAGACATTCTTCAGCTATCCACTGGCCAGCATACTCCCTATTGGCTGGATGTATGCAAACCTAACCTGACCCACCTTAACATGTCCACCTGTGATGAAGCGTTTATCCTAGAGGATATCTGCTCTGGACAGGACATAGGGCTCATCAATGCTGGCAGGTGAGGCTTTGATTTACTGTGTGTGGGAGAGTGTGAGAGTGGATGCATGTAGGTGTGTTTTTGCACAAAACACTAGCACTGCCTCAAGTTGTAAAGTGCACACACATTGGACAGCAGAAGCTATAGAATGAAAGAAAGGTTGTCATAAAGCACTGAACAAGAGCCACAATCCAAACTCTGTGGGCGCTTCAGCTGTTTTACGTTGAGCGTAACAGTCTGTTGTCTGTACACGCCAAACTGCTGACCAACGTCACTGAAGTTTATATGTTGAAGACATTGTAGTCATCTCAAGCATTTTTTTTCCAAACACCATTTCCTTCAGATTAGTAAAATGTTCTCTCTGTTATGAAAATATAATTATTAAAGGCAACCTTTATGCAAATCTGTAAACAGATTAAACAGACCTACTCAGTGTGACCCATTTATTTTACTGAACAATACTGGGTCATACTTGGTATATTAAGGACAACAGATCAAGCTTTAGCTAAGAAGCTGCATTTTCCTAGAGCAGATATTAAAAACCAGGATGAGCCGTTGCCCTTCTGGTTATCCTTCCTCCTTATTGAACACCTGCTCGGGCAGGTTTGTCAGCACGCACACGTCACACGTCCAAGTTTCTTTGAAAGTCATTTTTCTGTTGAATATTCAGCTTTGTTCTCAGCTGTCTGAACATGATAATTAACATCGAGAACACTCTGCCGCTCTGCTTTATAGGAAATCTTTCCCCTCCCAGCATGCTACTCTGGCTGCCTTTGCTGCTGTCTACATCTCAGTAAGTGGTTACTGCAGTTACACGTATGAAGAACACTTCACTGTGACCACAGTCCTGTTCTGACAGTTATGGCTTGTTGCAGTCACACATGTTACTCATTAATAGCAGGTTTGAATGAGGCCTGTTGAACAAACATTTGTTAACGTGAGTTTGTGTGTTTCAGATGTACTTCAACACGGTGTTGACTGACTCAGCCAAGCTGCTGAAGCCTCTCCTCGTGTTCTCCTTCGTCATGCTGGCCATCCTGGCTGGGTTAACCAGGATCATCCAGTTTAGAAACCACCCTGTTGATGTATACTGTGGGTGGGTGCTGGGAGCTGCCATTGCTGTTTACCTGGTAAAAGTTACAGTTCATACGTCACGATGAAACATGAAAGCAATATTTGAAAGAATAACATATCACATTACACTATGTGCTACTGTAGCCGTCTCACACCAGCTTCAGAGGGCAAAATAAAAACATTAGTTTACCTGAGTGAAAAAATAACATTTTGCTCGTGAGCTTAATTCGGCAGTGCCAAGTTACAGCGATATAACCACACAGAGTCACATTGTTTTTCTCTCTAGATTTTTAGTTTTGTGGTTGATGAAGATCGTTTCGAGGTAATATAGCTGCTTTAGGACATGTGGCTCCAAACAGCTTCAGGGGCTGAAAAGAAATCTTTCTGCTCAACTGTAGTGCAGAAACTGTTGGATACTTGCACCCACACACATCACCCTGCAGCCCACAAACACCCAGACACACACACACACACACTGCCTACACTTTTGTGCAGGAAGAATCTTTGAGGTTTTGCTGCAGAACAACTGTCCACCATCAGATGATACAGATTCTCCATTTAAAGTAAATGTATTTGGTTTGCAGAGGTTCAGTGTTTCACTGGAATAGCATCTCTGCGATTAACTTTTTATTTTTAACCGTCACTTGGATCTTCTCTTTGTAGGCTCGCTGCAGACTCCTCTGGGCTGTTTTAGAAATATTTAGATCAGAATAAAAAGAAAAAACTCGTTGAGGCTGAAGCATCCTGTTGTTTGGCTGCTGCACTGGTTAGCAGGAAAGGGTGAGGATGCGTTGATAGCACACAAATACTTTTTTATTCCAGGTTCCACTGTAGCAGAATGTTTTCAACAACATGTACAGCTGTCTGTCACAGTGTTGGCTGCGCTCTCTCGTTGCTGTGATAAGAGGTCGCTGTGGAGAGATGTGTGATGTACTGAGAAAGGAAATTGGCTCTGATTATAACGCAAATTCATATTCTGCTCTTAAATAAAAGCAGACCTGACTGGCGGTTTTTATTTATTTTTTCTCTTGTCAGCAGACTCCTGTGGCAGTTACAGGTATAAATCATTCACACCACCAAATTATAAAACAGAAGCACAGGGACGGAGAAGTTTCCAGAATGCATTGCATAGCTACATACTTCAACAGTTAATGGGATGGGTAGAAATAACTGATCAAGTAGACACATGACCAAAGTGCCAAAAACACAACCTGGTAGCTTTTATTGTGAAACCCCTCCCATACAAGCTCTTCCTGTACCATATATGTGCAAAGGACAGCTTCTGAAACAGTTGTGAACTTCTACTGTTCACATGTCCACAACTAGCATCTTTAGCTTTTGTTAATCTGCTATTCTCTCACTATGGAAAACAGTGGGTGGGGGCTGCGGCATGGCCAAAATGATTACAATCATGCACAGTGAACCTGCGATGTCATTGCCTTTGAAATGGTTGCTTCAATGACAAGAACCAGGTCTGTGACCACTGGCGGTCAGTTGGCCAGTGTGGAGCAAGAGCGAGTATTGTCTTTATGGAAAAACCAGGATTAATGATATAATACATGGACACAGGGAGTAAATCAACTGGGAATCTGATCAAACACAAAACGGGATAGACTGGCAGCATGTTGCTTTATTGCTTATAACTGATTGAGTTGCATTGGGTGCAGTCTGCCGCTGTCTGTTGTGGCCTGGCCTGCAAATAGCATGTCCTGCTACATCTTCAGAGCAGCTGCCAAAAAACCTGCTACAGTACCAAGTCTGGATGACACTTGTCCAACATAGGTACAGTCCCCCACTTCAACCACTGCAGTGTGAAAAAGGCTTCAGGAAACACCTAGCTAATCTTTCCATCAGGCCATTAAGCTCTGGTTAATTGGGGATTGACAATTATGACATTATCCAGTTGAAGAGAGGCTGTATCTCACTGCCACTTAAACCAAGTTTGCAGAGCCGCCAGATAGTGGTGCAGAAACCCTGTCCAGAAGCAGTCAGACAGCACTTGACAGGCCCTCTAAACCGCCCTGAATCATGATATACTGCCTACTGAAGGCGCGGACTGCCCCATCAGCCACAAACTAGGCGTGACTGGATCTGGGTCTGTCAAGCTTAATGTTAGGAATGCCCTCAATCTCAACCAGGAATATTAACACTTCGTGGCTGATGACTTCTGAGCCCAGGGTTGCAGTCAGGGCAGTGCTCAAAGTACTGATTTTGCTCTCCAAGGGGCCTCCAAATTCAGGAGCTCTGGTGGGTTGCAGTGGAAGTGTATTTGGTGCTCCGACAGCTAAGTCTGTGGGGAAGGATTGAGGGCTTTGAAAGTTTCTTGTAACTTCCTGTCACCACCTCCTAAATGTGAAAAGCAGACCTCAATGTTTTTCACGCCAACGGCCAACTCTAGCCTGCAGTGGTCCAAAACAGTACATTTCTGTTGAGATATGAAGTCTGAGCCAAGCAGGATACAGGGTCTTGGGGCTGATTGGTTGGCTCTCCATCTTTGGCAAACAGAGCAAGAGTGCTGTTCTCTTCTAGCAGCCTCAAAGGATCCAAAGCTTTGTCCTCAGTTCAGCAAAGAGGCCCTCTGCACCAGGGTGTTTCACATTAAACTCTACGTGTCTGATTAACAGCTTTGCCACCACATCTCAAGTCAAGGACTACAGGGGAAATCACATCATCCTCCAGACAGTGCCATAGGCAACCACCCACCCGTATCAGCTGAAGTGATTCATCATATTGTTGGTCCAAGGTCATCAAGCAGTTTGATTAAGGGACCCAATTCCCACCTGTTCTCCCACCTGCACTCAATTTCTTCAGGAAAGCTGTCTCATTGAGCAGACTGCAAGATGCTGGCCTCTGATTCCCAGAATTCGTCCACTATCGAGGTCTCTTCAGTGTTTAAAGCCACCCGTGAAGGTGCCACGTGGTTGCCTTCACTAGTTCATTGAAGGTGCTAATCTGCTGAGCATCAGGTAGAGTATATCAAGGGGTATTTACTGCTGCAACTAGCCAGGACGTGGACCTTCTTTGCACATCCGTGATGCCTTCATTGTATAATGTGTATAATAGTATGTATAATAAACCATCTAATGGCTCGGTGGCAGCTACAATTGGCCATGGAACCAAAGACTGTCAGCAGTCTTACCAGCTTGATAAAAGGAGCCTCCAAAAAGCCTCACCTGAGAGGGCTCCTCTGTGAACTGAAGAAGTCTTTTGGATGAGAGGTGGAACATCTTCACAAATGTAAAGAAGTCCATTTGCCCCTTTTTAAAGCTCTTAAGACCATCATCACCTGGATGACTGAGAACATAAAACCCTCATATTTTCCAGTAGTGTATTGCAGAAATGCAAACACATGAAAAAGCAAAACATATCTATGTGGTTTTAGAATATGACACATCAAAATTCCACATTGGCCGATTTTTCTAGTTGACGTCTTTGATTATGTCAACCAATCGTTGAGGTCCTGCTGACATAGCTCCGAGTCTCCCTCCATTAATAGTTCCCTCATTTTGTTGATGACGTCATTGGCCTCTATATTCACATTCACAGTACTTCTTGAAGGACTCACAATCACCATCTCCCTGATGGCTCATTCCTAGCCCATTCCTCCGAAGAGCATCTGTGGCATAACATGGGGAACACTTAATGACAAACACCCACTCCGATTGGGGCGATTGTGGCTCAAGAGTTGTGAGTTCGCCTTGTAATCAGAAGGTTGCCGGTTTGAGTCCCGGCTTGGACAGTCTCGGTCGTTGTGTCCTTGGGCAAGACACTTCACCCGTTGCCTACTGGTGGTGGTCAGAGGGCCCGGTGGCGCCAGTGTCCGGCAGCCTCGCCTCTGTCAGTGCGCCCCAGGGTGGCTGTGGCTACAATGTAGCTGCCATCACCAGTGTGTGAATGTGTGTGTGAATGGGTGAGTGACTGGATATGTAAAGTGCTTTGGGGTCCTTAGGGACTAGTAAAGTGCTATATAAATACAGGCCATTTACCATTTACTCCTACACCATAGGTTAGGAATTCTTCTCATATCACACCAGAGAAAGTATAATAGTGGCTGGTCTTCAGGTAGCAATCTCACCTGGTGGGATATTCCCAATATTCCTCATAGCAACAAAATCCTGCCTGAACGTCAGGAGGAACCCAGGAGAGATGGTTGGGTCTGGCAGTAGCAGTTCATCCAGGTTTTGGCCTTTGTATGTCAATGAACAGCTGAACACATCTTGATTTGTCTCATTATGAATCACCATATGATGAAGCATGAATCAAGACTGGAGGGTCTAACCTTCACTCACTGTAATGAAATCACCTGCCTTTCTCTAGCTTCTCAGTCTCAGCTTGGTAAGCCTCAGTCTTTTCTAGATGATGATAATAATAATAACAATAACAACAACAACAATAATAATGATAATGATAATAATAATGATAATGATAATAATAATAATGATGATGATAATAATGATAATAATAATAATAATAATAATAATAATAATAATAATAATAATAATACATTATATTTAAAAATAGTGCCTTTCAGAACACCCAAGGACACTGTACAGCAAATAAAACAGATATATATATAAAAACAGAAAAACTGGAAATATATACAATAATAAGAGTAACAGATAAAAGTTAAGAGCATGCAGAGGTTTAAACATAAGCAATTTAAACAGGTGAGTTTTGAGGGTGGACTTAAAATGAGGGAATGAAGTAATGTTTCTGAGGTCAGGGGGTAAGGAACTCCACAGTCGAGGGGCAGAGCAACTAAAAGCCCCGCCCCCATTGTAACTGGGGGGCAGGGCTAGATCTAGCTAGATCTCTGCTGAGGCTCTATACCGCACAAGCTGGGAAGGACTGCTTCAGGCGGTGAAATGAGAGTGGGCGAGTTACTTGCATGTAGTAGTTGAGTGGCAAATCTGCATACTGATGCTACTTCCAGCTGTTTGCCTCCAGCAGGTCAATGACATCTTGATCCATGGCCTAGTCACTAGCTTCTTGTTTTGATATGCTGGTCACTGCTGTTTGTGGCTGCCCTGTTAACATGACTTGACTCGCATGTCTAACCAAGCATGGTTTTCAGTGCTGCTGGCCCCCCAGGTTGGCTGAGATGGTAGTCCGATAGCTGTTGTCGGGACATATCAGCCTATCAGGAGTGGCTGAGCGTTCATAAATGGGGAAAGTCTGGAGGTGCCTATTAGTGCACTGAAGTGCCTACACAGTTTAAAAGTGTTTGGCTACACCAAGCCCATTTTACACAAGACTTTTAACTGGCACTGGTCAGCCTGGTGGTGCAGTTCACATCACCAGCAGGGATCTTTTGGCTTTGACCTATAGTTCTGCTGTCAGCTGTCTAAAATGTACACACTGATCTGATACATTCGGTGTTTTGCTAGAGGAAGAGTCATACGCTTTGACCTTCTCTGTGAGCATTTGGGGGAATTTCTTCCTTTCAGAGAGCCAATCCTGACCAGAGTCCAGTGTGTCTGATGTAAAATGGCATTATTTTACTATTTGTATATTCAGTATTGGTGTTTTGGGCTACTAGTGCAGTTGTTGCCAAATGCAGTGGTCTAATTAGCTCGATCTGTTTAATCCAATCAGGGAAATCTCATCTGCACATATGCGATTATGTCAAGCAGACCCAAAAGGGCAGACAAACTCAAAACAACTCACAATGCAGTGATGAAGGTTACCGTGCAATTTGACGACACAGGAAAGTACTTATAGGCTGGTAGCACATGAGGGATCGGAGGGGAGAGGGAAAACTTGACATTTTAAATTGTCAAGTTAACAAGTGGAGTTATCGAGTGAATCAATAAATCCTACCTGTCACACTTTTACAGCAGACAGCTGGCTGAGCAGGTGAACAGGTTAGTAGGCTGGTAAGTAGGCAAACTGAGGCAGGCTGGTGACACTGAGACATCCAGGTAAGTTGCTCTGCAAAGAGGGGAACGCTGGCACGTCGGAGTGGTGGAAGTGGCAGGAATCCAGTTTCTTGGCATAAACAGCCATGCAACCTTGACAGAGGTTTCTCTGCAGGAGAGAGAGAATGACAGTAACAAAGGAAGTCAGAGGATTTAGTCAGAAGGCTCTTGGAATAGACTTGTTGCCTCTGAAAAAAAAACAGCTGCCCCATAAACATGCCAAACAATCACCAGAAGAGCCAGAGAAACCCTGGATGCCTGACCATCCACGTATTACTGAAGAGACTGAGGAAAGTCAAAAACAAACTCAGCCTTTATCATAACCAGTGTTTGAAAAATCAAATGCTGCAAATGCGTCCCACAGATTTGTTGGTCTGAACAGCTGCATTCTAAAGAGTTTTGCTACAAAATTGATGTGTCACAAAAGATAAATACATGTCAGTAACAGGTGATAATATTCATATGTCAGTGCAGTCCCCAAAATAGTAAAAATACACATTATCTTCCAGCGATTTAGTTACAGAAACAGCACTTTTACCTTAATCTTTTTTCTGATGTTGCTATTTTTTAATTTAAACATACAGACTGAAAATCTCGTTGGTTCAATATTCAAAAGGTTCTGTGTTAGCTACATGCTTCTCATTGCTGTCAGTGTGTTTGGATGCAGGGTGTGTATGCCGTGGGGAATTTCCAGCCTAGTGAAGATTGCTCCAGGAGTAGACAACCTGCCCCCATACTGAGAGAGCCACCCCTCTCCTCCTTGCCCAATGTCAGCCAGTCAGCAATTGGCAACAGCCACCAAGGTAAAGCTATGCCTGCTACTTTAAATTACAGGTTACATCATCCTGACATGTCGATTAGTAACATTGTTTCCAGAAAGAATGTTCTTAACAACTCTCGGGGTTCAGCCCAGTCCTAACAAGTGTGATCCTGGGCCTTAATTCAGTGTGAAAATACTTATAACTCACGGAAAAGCTCACAGTATGACTTTCAAGAAGCTAGAACTTGAAAATCTTTGGCATTTTTGCTCGATTGAGATTAATTTTCTTCGTTATTCTGCTGTGATTGATAATTATAGGCAAAAGAGTTATGTATATCCAGTGAGCATGAAAATACTGCTCTTTGTCAAAATCTTAAATGTCAGATTTTATTAAGTGGGTAATAAGATGTTTAAATGTCACACTATTCCTAAAGTTGATCAGCTGAAAGGTCTCTTGATACAACTGTTGTTGTCGAGTAGTATTCTCAGGACCACTGTAGTCAGTCGACTCCTCCGAATTTAGATATTCATCTTTTTTTTAATAATTCATGTGTTGAAATATGAATCTCGAGTGCTGCCATTTATAATGAAGACTGGCTAATGTAAGTGAGCTCCTAATCAGAAAGCACTGCTGTAGTTACCGACTGCACTGATTCATATTTAGTGGTATGATTTCAATCAGTTCAGTTCAAATCACAACAACAGTCGCCTCAGGACGCTTTATATTGTAAGGCAGGCCTGACAACAAGACAATTAAATTACCACTTTTGAGCAAGCACTTGGAGACAGTGGGAAGGAAAAACTCCCTTTTAACAGGAAGAAACCTCCGGCAGAACCAGGCTCAGGGAGGGGCGGCCTGGTTGGGGGTGATGGGAGGAACACAGGATTAAATACACATTCTGGAAGAAAGCCAGAGATGAATAATAAGTAAGGATTAAATGCAGAGTTATGTAAAAGCAGATAGTGAAGAAGAAATACTCAGTGCATCATGGGAAGCCCCCAGCTCCCATATGGAAAAGATTTATATAAATCTTATAAAGTTTGTATCTGTCTCGTGTGAAACTTGTATGAAAAGCATACAAGAGTGAAAACAGATTTAAGATCCCTTGAAAATTATATAAATGAAACTTGTATGTTTTGGATACTTACTAAAACAATATATGAAAGTAATGAGAAAGTGGCCACTTTGATGAGTGAATCATATAAGCCTGATATGATTTACTATATGAAGTAGGTCACATCTGATGCAAGTCTTTTATAAGTTTTTACTATTTCTTTTCCATACGGGCTATTACAAATATGAAATAAAGCTGTGGGTGGAGGTGGATTGGAAGATGTGCAGCAACTGTGGCCACACCCAGCACATTATCAGCTGATGTGGGCTGGCACTGAGATCAGCTGATCTGTTATGGTTGCACTTGAGCTCAACGTCATGAACTGCCTATGAAATATCTCCAAAAGTTGATTCTGTTTATCTGGACGTTTTCAGTGGGAAACGTTTCGTCACTCGTCCAGGTGACGTCTTCAGTCTCAGCTGACTGCAGGTTTCAATCTTATAAACAGGACATTTGCATAATGACTGGAACCAGCCCAGTGAAGGAACAATAGGCTGGGAGGTCAGTTCCTTAACCTTCCCTGTCCAGGATGTTACATCCTCATCATTAAAAGAGTGTCCACTGGCCTGTAGGTGTGAACAGACTGCAGAGTCCTGGCCTGACGAGGTGGCTCTTCTGTGTTGTAGCCAGAGGTTGTTTGGTTTCCCCGATGTATAAATCCTGCCAATCCTCCTGCACTTAACAGCGTACACTATGTTACTCTGTGTCGGGGACCCGATCATTGGGGTGGACCAGTTTTTGGCGCAGCGTGTTTTGGGGTTTAAAAGCTTGTCTAAGAAGGCTAACCTGCCACTCTTAGACTGTGAGATTTCCATCAGTAATGGGGGACATCTAAAAGTGTACCGTAAACCTACACAAACAGATCAGTATTTAAGGTTCAACTCTCATCTGGAGCACAAACTGGGCGTCATCAGGACGCTACAACACAGAGCGAACACCATCCCCACTGACACAGCAGCCAGGGAGGCAGAAGAACATCAAGAAGGTCCTGAGTAAATGTGGTTATCCCAGCTGGACTTTTGTCAAAGCTGGAAAGGCTCCTAAAGAAAGCTCCAGCTGATCCAGGAGAGAAGGACAACCGCTGCCTAAGAGAAAACCTGTAGTGATCCCGTACATGTTAGGAATATCGGAACAGCTGAGACGCATTTTCTCTAAACACCGGGTCTCTGTGGCTTTAAACCCCAAAACACATTGTGCCAAAAACTGGTCCACCCCAAGGATCGGGTCCCCGACACAAACAGAGTAACATGGTGTACGCTGTTAAGTGCAGGAGGATTGGCAGGATTTCTACATCAGGGAAACCAAACAACCTCTGGCTACAACACAGAAGAGCCTCCTCGTCAGGACAGGACTCTGCAGTCTTTACACCTACAGGCCAGTGGACACTCTTTCAATGATGAGGATGTAACATCCTGGACAGGGAGGAACGCTGGTTTGAGGGCGGAGCCAAGGAGGCCATTTACGTGAAAAGGGAAAGACCATCTCTGAATGGAGGAGGGGGCCTAAGGGTCCATCTGTCACCATCTTACATGCTGTGATTGCAGCCATTCCCCAACTCTCTGTGAATGGTACTCATGGCCATTGATCAGAGGTTGTTGATCAATGGTCATGACATTGACATTTGACATGACATTTGCATATTAATAATCAATGAACTGACCTCCCAGCCCATCGTTCCTTCACTGGGCTGTTTCAGTCATTATGCAAATGTACTGTTGATAAGATTGAAACCTGCAGTCAGCTGAGACTGAAGACGTCACCTGATGATGACGAAACGTTTCCACTGAAAACGTCCAGATGAACAGGACCAACGTTTGGAGATTTACTTACCTGGATGATTGAGCGTGCATCCAGATGTCTATGAAATACTTACCTGAACACTGTGATGTCATCTGTTGGTTGGTTATGTGCGCTTATGAAGCTATGAACATTTTCATGATCTTAGCTATTTTTAAACCAGATGCTGTATCAAACTTTGAAAATGTGAGACACTCCACAATCATCGGCTCGTGATTTGTGAATGAAAAGTCAAGAACCAATAAGCATAGACTGGTTTCACCTGCTCTAAAGGGAATCATAACTTACACACTGAACATCATTTTGTTTTCAGCATGACCTGAAACTGGCCAATGAGACCATAACCTTGACATGTGGTCACAAAGCCTGAGAGCCGGTGTTTGTTTCCCATAGAGGTGTTTCTGAAACAGAGGAGCTGCTGGCCATGACACCTGACACTTCTGTGGCTTCGCCTTAGAGACTCCCTTTCTAACCTGTTATTAATGTTTGCCTTGGCTTTGTTGTCTTCTGATAGGCCACCACACACTGGGTCCCAGCCAACCAGAACCTATTATCACAAGGACTTCTTCCCACCCCTTAGTCCCAGAGCAAACAGGACCTATGCTAACGCGTAGCGCCTCCTGTCGAGAGCCGTCTATGACCAATTTGAAGAGAGCCAGTGCTGAAGTGGAGGTGATAAGTCCGTCCAGTCCGTTAGGCAACCGTGACAACATGATGACCTTCAGCAGCAGCACACTGCCAAGGTAGCTGTTTTTTAATGAGTCCATAGTCATAGCTGCACTTTGGAATATCTAATTTTTTATTGTTTTACTTGAAAAGATATCGTGTTTATTTTATCCATGTTTTCATTAATTTTTTCCAGCAAGTAAAATTGTCTGTTTTAGAGATTCTGGAAAGGAAGGAGCTGCAGACCATAACAAGCTGTCTGCAGGTTCTCCAGCCAGGATCTTTGGATCTTTACCGTGGAATAATGGCAATGATTGGGAAACCTAATGTAGTTTGATGTTGAGGGAGTGTTGATGGGCAATATGAGGCTGATGGGTCATTGTCACCACCTCGACAACGTTCGGGGGGGTGGGTGTCATCGACTTCAACGTCACAGGTCACGTTTCCTGGAATTCTTGTCAATGTGATAACTTGAAAACAAGGAAACGGCTCAAATTGATACCATGTTGTCTAGAAGGCTGAGGGAAGCACTGGTGGTCGCCAGTATTTTTGAATCTTCCCTCCTTTTACAATCATGTGCCAGGTGGAGGTTTTTAATAAGTAAAGCAAAATGTTATTTATATAGCACCTTTCAAGATAAAATCACAAAGTACTTTACAGAGGCAGAAAACAGACATTAAAATCTAAAACAAAATCAACCAAAAGCGAGTTTAAACAGATTTTTAAAAGACACGACTGAGTCCACAGATCTCAAACTCAAAGGGAGCGAGCTCCAGAGTCTGGGAGCCGCTGACGCTCTGTCACCTTTTGTTTTTAACTAGGGATGCACCGATACCGATACTGATACTGGTATCAGTATCGGGGCCGATACTGTAAAATGTGTGTGTACTCATACTCGTAAAAGTTAACCGATACCATGAACCGATACCAACTTATTTCATTAATAAGAGGGTGGCTGGTCATTTCTGTTGTAGTTTTTTAGATTGGCCACTAGGGGGCCAATTATTATTTTATTTATTATTTATTTTATAATTTTTTATATTTTATTATTTATTTAATAATAATTATTTTGTTTGTTTGTTTACAATATGGACTCTGCAATAATTTAAAAGTTTATTTTATTCGCAAACCTAATTTGTATTTATTTTATTCCAAACAGAAGTGTTTATTTATTATTCTGAAAGCTCGAGACAGTGCCAATAGTTCAGTGATATTTTGTTAAATTACAATGTGGAGACTCTGCAATAATTTAACAGAAGTGCTGATTTTTCACTTGAAATTTTTTTGTGGTCATTTTTATTAAGATTTTATTTTTTATCGGCAGAGAATAAAATAAAACCTGTCTTCCAATTCATTGTATTTGTGTGTGTGTGTGGTAGAAGTATCGTTTTTTGTACTCTGTATCGGCAAGTACTCAGATCCAAGTATCGGTATCGTATCGGTTTGAAAAAATTGGTATTGTTGCATCCCTATTTTTAACCTTGTATGCTGGACAACCAGCAACCCCTGGTCACAAGACCTCAGTGACCTGCTGGGGTGATAAGAAAGAAGAAGATCACTGATGTAAGTTGGAGCTACAAAAATACGACTCTGATACTCAGAGAAGGGCAACATTTCCTGAATGTTCAGAGGAAAAATGGAGAGTGGAAAGCTTTCATGACTCAATGTAGGTCATTTATTCTGGAAACAGGATTTATATTAACTTTCTAATAAACTCTGCAAGTATTCTGAACACATGTTTAATGCTGCTTTACAATTTGAAGATAGAGGATCATATAATGTTTATGATCTCGGTAGGCTACCTGGAAGATCATCGTTTTTCCCAAGCAAACAGTGGGAGATTTGGGAAGAACAAACATGGAAGCACTGCAACACCAGTTCTTTGTATTCAGCCCTCGTACATCAGTAATTAATAGCCTGTTTTTCACACACTGCAGCTAGAGAGATGTGTTCAGAGAGATCTGTCTGATCTGCAGATGTGAAAAACCCAAAGATCAAGGCGTTCATCCGGGTAACACTGAATCTGGAAATAGGTGAACAGGATGGAAAATGTTAGTAAAAAATTGAATGCGAGTTTAATGCTGCCATTGCTCTTTGCCTTTTCTGGATGTAGCGTTGGCGGTGGCTGTTAACAGGTTAACTGTGATGGAGCGGGACCTCTGCAGGGACGCCGTTGGCCGTAGAATAACAGAACTGCAGCGTGCAGTCATTGGCATTCACTGAGCGTATGAACAGACTAGATTGTGCTGTAGGAGTAAAACAGTAAGTTCTTGTTGTGTTTATAAGAGAAGAGGAGGACAAAGTGTGTTTTATGTGCAGATGAGTGAACAGTTCAGCCGTCGTCTTTATTGAGCAGTCTTAGCTCACAGAGTCCACTGAGTACACATTGAGACGTGAAATACAGTATCCAGTACATACGTGTGTGTTTGTTATTGTGTGAATGCATGTAGTTGGAATATTGAGTGCCTTTGTTACCACGGCAGTGTGCAATGGCAGAAACAGCAGAGGGATTTCAGAGGTGACAAAATTGTCTGTTGATGTGAGGAAGGAGCCCGACAGTTTGTGTGGTGCAACTGAGAAGGTTTGGAAACGACTTGGACAGAACGACTGTGGAGCAGGGACGATGATGCAAAAAGGCTCTCCGATGGAGCGGTGTAGCTGTTTCACTTTATAGATTTATACATGTGCAAACAAGCATTTGAGTGACTGACTAATAGATGACGTCCCCAAGGTAACAAGAACAAACAAAACCAGGATCTAATGTTTGTGTCTGTAAAAACAAAGATCCCCTGAGGCACAGGATGTTTGAAGACAGACGGCTCAAACAATGTGAAGCATCTTACAGGAAAAAACACAAAAAGGCCATTTTTAGCCTTTATTGGACAGAGACAGTGTAGATGGACAGGGAGACAGAGGGAGACAGACTCAAACCCAACAGTGTTAGCAGCACAGTCCAAAGCAGCGCCTGAGTAGAGCTGGGAAAAAGTACAAATACTTTGTTGCTGTACTTAAGTAGAATTGTCAGGTACATGTCCTGGACTATATATTTTTCTGCAAACGTTACTTTTACTCCCTATATTTATGCAAAAATCTGTGCTTTCCTTACATTTTACAGGCTTGCTGTGCAGCCATATCACTTGCAGGGTTGATCTTCGGGGTTAGGGTGGTGCAGAAGGAGAAGCTGTGGCCTTCAGACGAGTGTGTTACTTCCTGAGCTAACTTCATTTAAAATGCTTTCGCTGCCATTCTGTACTCGGGGCAGAAAGCAGTCACAGAACAATTTGATGCCTGCTCCTTACTTGCTTGCTGCACAACAAAAAATCATTTGATTCTTTATGACTGCCATTTTTTCCTACTGACCTCAGAACAGCAAAAAGTCAGTCAAAACGCAGCAGAAATGCTGCTAACCTAACCAGTAACCTAACTGGTTAGGGTTAGTAAATACCTAACCCTAACCCTAAATACTGAGCCCCAGAAACACAAGAGCCACATGCACAACATGAAGAGCAGCTGCATGCAGGACCTCTGCATGTTCCCTGTTATGTGGCTCACGCTGCTGTTCTTTTCTCTGGATGTTCTGTCAGATACTGTGGAACCAGTAACCTCAGCATCCAGTACATCGTCCTACTGGGGAGACTGGGGCTGCTGCTGGACAGTGACATGAATGCCAGTCCCCAGGTTTCTGTCCTCTGAGTATCCATACAGTGCTGAATTATTATTTTTGGTGGGGGTTGTTTCAAATTATGATGGTGTGTTATATTAGAAATGTCCAGACTTTAAACACTATAACATGTTTGGAAATGTTCATGGGCACAAAGATAACGAAGGCTGCTCTACCAGAACGCTAACTGGTCATTTGTGCTTTCAGTTTATGAATTTGACAGAACAATCATATTTACCAAAATCAATGAGTCATTTGTGAAGATCATGACTCAGTGCTGTCACTCTTTTCTTTCTTCTCATAGTGTCTTTATCTTTCTTTTCAGATCCCACGGAGGTTCCTCGCTGGAGGAAGGTCGTATTCCACGGCGTCACGCTTCCATCCACGCCTCGATGGACTCAACCCGGTCCAAACAGCTGCTCAGCCAATGGAAGAACAAGAACGACAACAGGAAGCTGTCTCTGCAGGTGATAGACGGTATAAGGCCAGCCTCCTCTTCGTCTCCTCAGAGGAACATGGAGCTGCGCTGCTCCTCTGAGCCGTCTGCCATGGAGGTGGAGCTCCGCGGTGGAACACACCTGCCTATAGCCGCAGGCCAGGAAGCTGAGCTGCGTGCTGGGGCGCACATCCCAGTTCAGTACATGAAACTAGCAGCTAGCTCTGTTCCTATGGCCAATCATAATCATCTGTCCCATAATGGGAGCGTTGCAGTGACCGGTGGGGCCAGAGTATCCATCCAGTCCCGACCTGGATCCTCTCAGCTAGTTCATATCCCAGAGGAGGAAAACCCCACCAGCAAGGATCAGGAGAGTGAATCCGAGGACAGCATCATGGACGGGGGTGGGTCAGTGAGAGAAAAGTGGCTGAGAGTGACGGAGAAGACCACCATCCCTTGCAGGCCTCTCAGTGCTGGAGGACAGCCACGTCTCATGCAGGTTTGTAACGTCTTTTCAGATTTCTCCTGTTTTGGCTTCCTGTTAAATCCAGAATTCAAAATCCTGCTCCTCACATACAAGGTCTTAAATAATCAGGATCTTATCTTAATGACCTTGTAGTACCATATCACCCTATTAGAGCACTTCGCTCTCGCTCTGCAGGCCTACTTGTTGTTCCTAGAGTATTTAAAAGTAGAATGGGAGGCAGAGCCTTCAGTTTTCAGGCCCCTCTTCTGTGGAACCAGCTTCCAGTTTGGATTCAGGAGACAGACACTATCTCTACTTTCAAGATTAGGCTTCAAACTTTCCTTTTTGCTAAAGCATATAGTTAGGGCTGGACCAGGTGACCCTGAATCCTCCCTTAGTTATGCTGCAATAGACGTAGGCTGCTGGGGGATTCCCATGATGCACTGGGTGTTTCTTCTTCACTCACTATGTGTTAATAGACCTCTCTGCACTGAGTCATATCTGTTATTAACCTCTGTCTCTCTTCCACAGCATGTCTTTATCCTGTCTTCCTTCTCTCACCCCAACCAATCACAGCAGATGGCCCCGCCCCTCCCTGAGCCTGGTTCTGCTGGAGGTTTCTTCCTGTTAAAAGGGAGTTTTTCCTTCCCACTGTCGCCAAAGTGCTGCTCATAGGGGGTCATATGATTGTTGGGTTTTTCTCTGTATCTATGAAGCGCCTTGAGGCGACTTTTGTTGTGATTTGGCGCTATATAAATAAAATTGAATTGAACCAGCCCCCATCCTGTATTATTGGCACACTTATTGTCTGGAGGCACACAGAGAGTCGGTCACGTTTTCACCGTGTGCTTGCTCCAAGGGGAACTTTCTGTATACTGTAAGGTCTTCACTAAGGTTGGGCGAATATATCGACAACAGGCTGAGCTTTTCACCAATTGGTTTTACAAGAGTGATTTATTTATTTGTCCATGAGTAAGTTTGCTAATAATGTTGTTTGAAGCCAAGAGAAGCAGTCAACAGAAAATATAATAGTGCTGTTTTAACGGCGCCCTCCTCAGACTGCGTCCAAATGCAGTGATTGAAAGAACGGCAGCAGCCTGTGTTCAGAAAAAACAAAATCATTTGATTTAAATAAGAAACCCAATAATGAGGACAAACTGGCTTCTTTTTCCACTGTAACCCTGTTTATCTGTGTTACACACTCAATCAAACAACAAATACCAAAGTAAACAGAAAGTATCACACTCCACACAGTCAGCATGCAGCACTCTGCATTTACTGGTTTCTTTGTGCTTATGTGTTTGAATAACATTTGTGCTACATGAATGAATGATAACTATGACAACATGAAAAGATATAGAGCTCCATCAAAAACACTGGTCGTCATCTTTGACCAGAACACAGTTAATGTAGCTTCTTGTTTTCCAATCATCTTTAAACCCTCAGTTTGATACTTGAGTTGTCTTATAAGGAAACAAAAAGCTCCAGTTTGTGAAGCTGTCACATGGATTCCTCGTTGGTTTAAAAAAAGTAACAGAGCTTTATTACAGTGCTGGTGTGTTGCATCATGAGAGCCGAGGCTGCTGAGAAGCTGACACAGTCGTGCTTCTCAGACCCAAAAACACTTACCTGCCTGTCTCTCATTTTCCAGGTCATAGCCTTATCTAAACAACAGGGTCTGCTTCACTCTCCTCGGTCAGAGGACGGTGGCAGCACTGTCAGTTGCACCGGATCCATTCGGTACCGAGCCCTGACAGACCAGGATCCATCTCCACCCGCTTCCACCACTGGAGCCGTGGGAGGAGGTCTGTACTTCTAATAGCTCAGCCGACTGCTCATCAGTGAAACACAACGACTTGTAAATCATCCAAGCTCTACTTTTAATTTAAAACAAGACAACATGTGAAACTGAAACATTTTAAATGTAAACTCATTTGGATTTTGGTCCCAGCAGCAGCTTTAAAACACCTTTTCCTGCTTCATTTAACCTCCCCAGGTCCTAGTTTGGAGACGCTGTGTGCAGTTTGGACCATTTTTGATTTGATATTCAAAGTGTTTAAAAGCCTCCAAATGAAATCCCACAATGCATTTTGGGATTTGAGCTTTTTTGCTAAGAGTTTCCATTTGGGTCTAACCAAATTTAAAGGAAACAGGACATGTTTAGAGTGCTGATGAACCAAATCCTCAAGCTATGGGTTAAAAAGGAAGAGGAGGTGATATTTATAAAATAAAATAAAATAAACAAGCTACAAAAAGAATAACACAGAATTAAGTTCAGTATAATAATGATAAGCAGACTAAAACTGTGTGTAGCACCTGGCTCTGACTCTGACTGTGTAATGGCATGACTTTAGGATCTGAATCCATGAATACGACTTCTTCGGTTGGCTGGTTTGAGACTCACTTTGTTAGTTAGGGGTGGGTTTAAAAATGAATTTAAAAATTCATGACGATGTTTATCAAACGTGAAGCATAGTTTGGATCTTCTTTTGTTGCGTGACGAAACCTGCAGCATCAGAGTCTGTGAGCTGTCGGCTTCCAGCACCGACGGCGTGTTCGTGTTCGTGCCGTCGCTCTTTGTGTTCACATCTTTCTGCAGACTCCGTTTACCTGCTCGTTAATCGTTTGGTGTTTTAGCTCTTTGGTGGTTGTTGACATCGTTTTGTGAGCTTTACACTGAAATTCTGCTGTTTCTGGCAAAATGCATTTATATTGTATCATATCTTTATATTGGATTTTTACATGATTTAAAAATTGATTCAGGATTTAACCCTTTAAGACCTACCATAGAACCAAGTCCGCCAGAGCTTACTTTGTATTTTTACATGCTGTAGTGCCGCTTTTGGGAGCATTTCAAGTTGCTATACATCAATACAACTGTTGTAGCCCATATTTTAATAATATGTCTGCATTAAGTGCATAGTAATTACATAAATTGCAAAAAAGTGCAATAAACTACAAAAAAATTGAAAATCGTTTTTGTTTTTTAACATATATTTCTAGTTAGAGAAATTTAAGAGGCTTATCCCTCAAAACTGTAAATACAAAAAAGTTGCACAAAATAGTTTCCCACCACAGGAAATTTATTTTGAGTGTCTTCATAGTTTCATTTTTGAGATACACCAATTTTTATATACTGCAGAAAAAACAAAAAACAATCCTATGATGCAAATTTTCAAATAAAGCAGCATGTGCATCAAAATAAACTATTTCCAGCAGTGCAATATGAGTCCTAAGCATCCCAGAAACCACACAGAAAAGCATAAAGTCAAACGTGACTTATAAAAACACCAGTATAGGCTTTCAAGGCCTACAAGTAAAAAACTACATTTTCCGCAAAAATGACGTCACTCCCGATTTCGGGCAAGTAATGGCGGAAATGCGATAGTTCGCGCTGACGTCTGTTTCAATGTAGGAAGTGTTACAAACAGCTGATCGGATCGGCAAAGCGTGTTTCTGGAATATTATGTTTTTGTTGCTGCAAGTGCTTTTTATGCAGTTTTTGCAAAACTATATGTGGAAGGAAACTGTGACCGAGGACAAGCTGATGGCATAAGATGTAAGTACAACTCCTCCGGTTTCATATGCAAAAAAAGATTATTGCGCTAGCTTACACGGTTCTGGTTCTACAGGGATTTAAAAATAGTTACGCAAAACAGAGCGTGCCCGCTCCGACCGGCTTTAAAGGGTTAATGAATCGATATCGCATCATTCAAACTAAAATCAATTTGAATCGGGAAATTGTTTTGTTTTTAAACCCACTCCTAGAAATCAGTGACCATAGCCCTGTTGTTAGGAGCTGGAACAAATGTGTAGTTCTCAGGATTGTTTCTAACAAAAAGAAACTTTGACACATCGTTGGGCCGGTGCGTCCCTGTAAGCACCTACAGGAACATATTCTGCTGTTCATACTTCAGTTTGCAGATTCAGTTCGCTGAACACTTGCTTGCTCTTCTAGGGGGAGGCTTGGAGAGAACTGGGAGTATCGTTCGTGTTGAAGCCCACCCAGAGTCCAGATCAAACAAACCCATAGTGAAACCTCCGAGCACTGATGGGAGTGGCTCCTGGCGATGGAGACCACCAGAACAAAGAGCTTCCCTTCGGCAGTCGGCTTTCAACCTCAATGACCTGAACAGACACACGGACAGCTGCGACTCACTGAAGGACGGTGGATCGGTGGATGGGAGGAGGAGTGTCATGGGGACAGAAACGGAGAGCGATGGGGGCGGGGACGCAGGGGGCAGTGGAATGGGAGGAGGAGGAGTCTACACCAGCCATCCACATGTTGTGCACCCGTTACATCCCTTACATCCAAATAACCCCAACAACTACCAGCACCTCAGTTTTAATCCTAACAATCCCAATAATCCCAGTTTTAACAACCCCAACTTTAATCCTCCTCCTAACAACTCGAACATGCCGTTCACACCCACTGCCACCTTTGCTCCTCCCTTCCACCCCCACCCTCAAGCAGTCACCACTATCAGGGTTACACCAGTGGAGGCGACAGCTGCCAGCAGTGATGGCGGCTCGGACTGCCAGTCGGTTGCCTCGTCCAGCCGTGAATCCACCTTGAGAAGGAAGAGCAGCAGCAACATGGTCCACGTCCAGGATCGAGGGCCCACCCCTGATTTCCACAGCAACCACCGCCTTTGTGACGACGGCAACCGCCTTGACAACGAAAGCAGCAACCGCTTTCACGAAAACCTGCGAAGCTTTCAAGAGAACCCCATTCACCCCAACCACCCCAACCACCCCAACAGGCAGCTGCAGGGAGTGTTTGGGCGTCCAAGCCCCACCCCTCCCCCTACTTTACCCCGCCCAATCCTGACTCACACTCCCCCGCCTACTTTTGGGCTGGCCTATAAAGAATAGCATGATCAGTGTGAGTCATCCATCGATAACTACAGTTATAAAACAAGTAAACCAGTCTAGACCAATGGGACATTTCTGGACAGGATGTGAACAACAATCTGCTTACCACCTGCAGCCAATCGGAGATGGTAAAAGACATTCACACGTTCTCAAATGACCAATCAGGCTGCAGTAGACGGCCACTTTTGTCCAGCTTATTAAATTCTGTTAGCAGTAGGTTAGAGATCGACTTCACAGGCCACAGACGTCGAGTCGTGCCTGCTCCCAGTTTGCTCCAACATACAGTCGGTTGGACTGAGTCAACATTTCTTCTTACTTTACTACATATTTACATATTTTTAACACGTATCGCTGTACAAGCCAGACATTTCTTTTGTAAATCTGATCAATTGAGTGCACTTGCTTCGTAGGCACAAAGATAAGATTAAATAAACTGCTGGTATTGTTACCCTGCCAGTGAGGACAGATTCACACTAATGACTTCTCTCTGGCTGCAAAGCTCAGCTAAAACAGGGGTGACGTTTCTACACATCCACGTTTCTGTCACACACAGGTAACATCGAACATCGTAACCACATGCCCTTAGATGGAAATTTGTATTCAAAGCCTATAACTGTGATTGTGTTTGTACATAAGAGTGTGGGCAGCCACAGGGGAAATTAAATCCACGGTCTTAATTATGTCTGGACTGCAAAGAGTCCCTGCTGGGTAATAACAATATATCTTATTTGATGGTGGTATTGTGTTTGTGTTGAATAAGAACAATAAGGGGCATATATGGTGTTTAGATACTAAAACAAGCACTTTTTTCATGCTGTGTTTTATTGGTGCGCAGTGTATAAATGATTCTTACTGTGTGGTAGTTCTGACACTCGCAGCATCGCCTGCACAAAGGAAGCTCATCTGTTTCCTGTTCTTTAGTTTGATTTCCCAGCTTTATGAGAAACATGGAGTCATTACAGAATAAAGTTAGAACGGTTATAAAGTTTTATAAGAAAATGTTTTATGATGAAAAAGATAATTATACCCGCACGCTGAAGTAACAGTGAGGATTTGTACTTTAAAGTGAAGAAGGAGTAAATATAAGTGAAATGCCACTTTGTTCCATTTTCAAAGGAAATCAGAATATTTTAAGAGAAAAAGACTAAAAAGAAAAAAGTGTACAGTATAATTAAAATGTAATTATCATAATTTAAATAACATTTTCAGGAAAAGGTCAAACTATCAAAATAATCAAATGTAATTTTATTATATATGTTATTTTCAAAACATATAAATGATAAAAGATAAAATATTTCCATTAATAATATTATTTTACAAATAAATCACCCATTATCGAAGATTAAAAAAACGTTGGGAATAAACCAGAGAAAGGTTTTAAAATTAGGTTTTAAAAATTCTTTTTTCCCTGCTTTCTGTTCACATATTTATTATTTATTTTTTTTATAATGTTTCGCAGTTGTGGAAATATGAAATGAAAACTTGTTTTTATCTCATACTCTCAAATACTTTAATATTTGCATGTGTGGGTGAATTCATAGAGTATAGACAGTATTATTATTATTATTACTTTTTTCACTCAGTCATTGATGTCAGTGAAAAAATGTTTTTGTTGTTGTTTTCTTTTTAAATGTAGAGATTGACAGTTAGAAGAATATTTAATAGACATTTTCTTAACCCAGTGTTTACATTGTTCAATAAACTTTGTGCCCAAGTGCCATCAAAGAAAAGTCCTGTAGCTGTCGTCACATAGATACCACGTGTTTGTGCAGGACTCTACTTTGTTTATCTCGATGAGAATCTGCCTAGAAACAGCAAAGAGGTGTTGGGATTGTGAAAACATTCAGAAAGCACCAACATGTGCGGTGATTTCCAGCTGCTGTGCTGTGTAGATATCTATATACTTTATGTACGTGTTTGCTTGTGCTCCAGTATTTCTTTGCTTCTTGCAGCTGTCAGTGCAGTGAATGGTAACGTTTGATGCTACTGGAACGACTGGGCCTGTCGAGCTGGTTTTAAATGGTCAAGCGAGCTTTAGTAATATAGTAAAACAAAACAAAAGTTGGCATAAATTGCTTTCAGTCAAAGATCTGTGACATGCTAACCACATAAGCACAATGGAGATCAGTGCAAGGCAAACTAAGGAAGAAGTAGAGGAGCTTGAATCACGAGGGAACCTCCGAAGGTTTTGGCAGAGGACTGATATGAAAGATACTTTTAGTTGTTACCCAACCAACAGACAACTTGAATCTACCCTGATCGAGAAGCACTAGTTTGATGGTTTCCGCTGAAGTCATTTTGTGTTTCGGTCGTTTGTTTGAATTCTTTTCAGCTTTTGTTGTTTTTGTCTTTTCGAGACCAGCTGAAGATGTTGTGTAAATTTGAAACGGTGTGTAAGTTGTGGAGGGTTCTAGCATCATCACATTAAAGAGACACTTGTTAACAAATGCATGTTTATTTGGGCCAATTGAAATATAATAATAATAATAATAGATTGCATTTATATAGCGCTTTTCAAGGCACCCAAAGCGCTTTACAATTCCACTATTCATTCACTCTCACATTCACACACTGGTGGAGGCAGCTACAGTTGTAGCCACAGCTGCCCTGGGGCAGACTGACAGAAGCGAGGCTGCCATATCGCACCATCGGCCCCTCTGCCCATCACCAGTAGGCGGTAGGTGAAGTGTCTTGCCCAAGGACACAACGACCAGGACAGAGAGCCCAGGGATCGAACCGGCGACCTTCCGGTTACAGATATGGTTCCCAAACCCCTGAGCCACGGTCGCCCCGTTTAATATCAGAAGTGAAATGGTGTTTCTGAACGCAGTGAATGATGCAGCTATAAAAGACTGCATGCTGACTGACGGGTGCATCACTGTCCTCGTCTCTGGATCGCCAAGACTTCAGTAAGAACACAAATATGTTCCGATTCCCTGGAGTTATGGTTAGAGTTGTCCTTCGACTGCAGTTACTATCAGTTCCTTCTTCTGCTAATCGTTTTGTCTCTTTGAAAGATTTAATCTGGTGGGTATTTCCCACTAACTGAGCCCTGCAGCTCGTTTCAGCTGTGGAGGTTAACTAGGTTTTTAGGTAAGCAGCAGTTGATGAGCATGCATGTGTTTTTAGCTCAGAAGGTTTTGGTGAAGTTTGTAAGGCTTAAAAAAATTTCATTTTTTTTACTGCTTCACACGTTTACAGGTAACTTTGTCCTGTTAATGGGAGAAAGCATGGTGGACGTACACGTATGAAACTACAGCCAGAACACGCGTGTGGAATTGTTCCGACATGTTTGTGGTTCGTGCTCTGCAGGTGATTCCAGTTCAGTTGCGTTTGACACGAATGCTGTGAGCGGTAATGTTAATCTCTGCGTACCTGGAAAGAGAACAGTTTAATGTGAGAGCCGTGCAGGTGGAGAACAGTTTTGACTCTCCAAAAACCCAAAAGCTCAAATATTTCAAAGTGAACGTTTGCATCCTAAACATTTTGTACTTGTGTGTCGCTTGGATGGAGTGAAAAAGGCTGAGATAGTTGTGGAACAGAAAAATTGGTTTAGGAATGATTTGTGCTTGAAGGACAATTTGGAGTTTTATTAAGCTCTGGCAGGGACGTCATTCTGCATCTTCATAACTTATGACTGGATGTCATAAATGATTCTCATCTGGTTTTTTAAGCATTTGCATATTTCTAATATGAAAATTTCTAAACACTTCTTCTCATTTTCTCATTGTTACGATGTACAGTTTGATACTGGAGGAGTTTGGATGATGATACTGAAAAGCACATGTTGTCAGGTGATGAAGGTGAATGACTTTGAGAGTAAAGTCTGAAGCATACAACGACCTGCACCTATGCTCAGATGGAGTGTAATTTGGAACAAATTGTTTCAAATAACATGGAATAATACAGGAATGATGTGGATAATCCCCCTGCCAATCATGCACATGGTGTCACGGTGAGCCCAAGAACTAGAACAACAAGCCAAGTGTCCCTGCAGCTGATCATTACTGTCACAGAAGCAGGCTCCTCTTTATGCTCTGAGCAGATTTCTGGTTCTAATAATAACTTCATATAACAACAAGGGTTTTTTCTTTTTTTGCACCATCAGCCTTAATTTATAGTACAGTATAAAATCTCTGTAGAGCCATAGTGGGCCATGGTATGTGCTGTTCAAATATGCTGTGTTTGCACTGAATATTACAGCCAAGCAGACCAAAGCCAGTTTTTCAGCTCTGTGTTGTGTGTAGTTTATGTTGTGGGTAGGTGCACAGTGCAATTACAGCATACACTACAGTGTTGGTTCGTGGCTCAGTACTATGAATCAATAGGCATGGTTTCACATGACCTGTTACTAATCGTGTTCACTGAAAGTAATATTTGAAGCTTCTCACAACTTAAGTCAAAGTTGCAAACTTACAGTGTTGATTTGAGCTTACCTCTGTGTGTCACCATGGTGTGTTATCAGAGTCTTCAGTGCACAGCGATCTTTGGTTTGGGAGGAGTAACAGTTATTAGCTAAGGACACCAGGGTTGGAGGTTTTTCAGCTAACAGCTACACGGCTAACCTTCTTACGCTATCCTGCCTGTTGTTACACGATGGATGGCCTGCTGGTCACAACACATCCACTGTGTTCATTTAACCATCTGGTGGAATTATGTCCTAAAAATGTTTGATACAATGTAAATTACCCATAACTGAAACTATTTAATAACTATTTATAATTGTAGGGGTTTTTTTTGTTCAATCTCTCTTGATAGATACAATGTATAGATATTTTATATTGTGTGTGATTTTTTATATCTGCTTGTAAAATTTGTTGCTAATTATCATCCGGTTGTTAAGTGATGACGTATAAAGCCTGCTTCCAGGTGCAAACTACACTGTGTTCATTAAGGCTGTTGTCGTTCTAACGTGTTGTAATGCTTTGGATCTTGTTCTGTTTAATCTGAACGAGCCCCTAAAACAGTCCGTGATCACTGTCGGCCTCTCTGGGTTTTTATTAGCTCATCTGCAGTTTTTAAACCGTGTGATGTAACTACAGCTCGTCGGCTCACGGTTTACCAGACACCACATATGTGAACAGGACAGAAAAGAATCACTCGTAGGCTAAGAAAGACTAGAATGTGTGCATGAAGCTGGGGACCAGCAGTAGTGCTGGGATGGATCATCTCAGACGGTCTCCTGGCTGAAGTTTGGTCTGTTTTCAGCATCTTGTTCCTGTCATGTGATTACATTTGTCTCTGCCCATCAGAGGAGAAAAAAGTTAGTGTTCATCCTCCAGCTTCACTTATGCACTTATGTTATCATAAGCATAGCTCTGTAGCTAGCCACCAGCATTATATAGCAGCTAGCCCAACTTCAGTAACCCTACAAACATCACTGTTGTTTAGTCTTCTGTCTTCATTTATGTTGTAAGTAATAGGGTTAGGGGTTTCAGAAATCCCTCAGCCAAAACGTGGTGTATCATCTTTACTTGGACGCTAGTGAGCTAACTGCCTGCTAACTTCATAAATCCTTTTTCATGGATTCCTGGATGTTAAACTTGATTGTGACACCTGGTAGAGCAGCCACACAGTTTGTAACTCTCAGTGATGCCGCAATGTTTGAGTTTGGACCCGGAAACAGCTAATGATGTCAGACTTCAGAGGCAGATTGCTGCCATGTGCACTCCTGTGAGTCAGTATGACCTACAAACAGGAGTCTCACACTATCACATGTTGGAAATCTGATGAAACATGAGTTACAAGTCAGTCACAAAACCAGTTGCTGCAGTTAAATTCATCTTGTGATGCTTCAACCCCACTGACGTCTAACAGTTAAAAAAATGTGGTAACAGGCCATCTTATGACCTGCCCCAGAAAAATATAACAAAATTGTCTCTGGCTGAATGAAGAGCCTGTTTTATCAAATCCTGACGCAACTGTTAACAGTTTGTTGTGCATATCTGACTTATTACTAAATTGTTTCATGGTTGCTACAAATATTTGCTTGCAAAATGTCAATAAAGACTGAGTTTTAACCACATCTCCCAGGTTGCTCCAGGCAACTTGTTTAGGGTTAGTTGTAGGTTCCACAGAAGAGGGGCCTGAAAACTGAAGGCTCTGCCTCCCATTCTATTTTTAAATACTCTAGGAACAACAAGTAGGCCTGCAGAGCGGGAGCGAAGTGCTCTAATAGGGTGATATGGCACTACAAGGTCATTAAGATAAGATGGGGCCTGATTATTTAAGACCTTGTATGTGAGGAGCAGGATTTTGAATTCAATTCTGGATTTAACAGGAAGCCAATGAAGGGAAGCCAAAACAGGAGAAATATGCTCTCTCTTTCTAGTCCCTGTCAGGACTCTTGCTGCAGCATTTTGGATTAGCTGAAGGCTTTTCAGTGAGTTTTTAGGACTTCCTGATAATAATGAATTACAGTCGTCCAGCCTGGAAGTAATAAATGCATGAACTAGTTTTTCAGCGTCACTCTGAGACAGGATATTTCTAACTTTAGAGATGTTGCACCAATGGAAGAAAGCAGTCTTACATATTTGTTTAATATGTGCGTTGAAGGACATGTCCTGGTCAAAAATGACTCCAAGGTTCCTCACAGTGTTACTGGAGGCCAAGGTAATGCCCTCCAGAGTGAGAATCTGGTTAGATACCATATTTCTAAGCTTTTCAGCGCCGAGTACAATAACCTCAGTTTGATCTGAATTAAGAAGCAGAAAGTTAGCGGCCATCCAAGTCTTTATGTCTTTAAGACATTCCTGCAGTTTAACTAATTGGTGTGTGTTATCTGGCTTCATGGACAGATAGAGCTGGGTGTCATCTGCATAGCAGTGTAAATGTATGCTATGTCTTCTAATGATGCTGCCTAAGGGAAGCATGTATAATGTAAACAGAATTGGTCCTAGCACTGAACCCTGTGGAACTCCATAATTAACCTCAGTGTGTGAAGAGGACTCTCCATTTACATGCACAAATTGGAGTCTATTAGATAGATATGATACCAACCACTGCAGCACAGTACCTGTAATACCTACAGCATGTTCTAATCGCTCTAATAGGATATTATGGTCGACAGTATCGAATGCTGCACTGAGGTCTAGCAGGACAAGCACAGAGATGAGTCCACTGTCAGAGGCCATAAGAAGATCATTTGTAACCTTCACTAAAGCTGTTTCTGTGCTGATTATTAGAGATAGGTTGATCATATATAAGATCGAAGAATTAATCAATGGCAGGACTTCTTTGAGCAGTTTTGTAGGAATGGGGTCTAAAAGACACATTGATGGTTTGGAGGAAGTAAAATCCCCAGTGTGCCCTTGAATGCTGTTGAAGCTCTACCAGCGATGGGAGCTGATCTTGTGGACCGGAGCTTCTGCTGGGTGTTCACCCACACCCTCACCGTATGTTTAGGTGCAGCAGGTTTGTCCAGCGTCCTCCCCCACCATCTGATGCAAGTCACCACTCGGTGATGATCAGTTGACAGCTCAGTCCCTCTCTTCACCCATGTGTCCAGAACATATGACTGATTATACGATTACAAAAAGTAGAGCGTCCTGGTGCCACGTACACTTATGGAAACCCTTATGTTCGAACATGGTGTTTGTTGTGGACATGCTGTGGTTTGCACAGAAGTCCAGTAACAGGACACCGTTTGGGTTCGAGTCACGCCGCTCCAGATCTCACTGTTGTTGCCCACATGAACATTAAAGTCTCCCTGTAGGACAGCAGGTGGAGCACTTTGAGGACCCCACCCCGAGACTCCAAGAAGGCGGGGTACTGTCGTTCAGCACAGATGACAGTCAAGATCTGTTTCCCAACCTGAACCCTCTCATCCACAGTTAATACCAAAATCCCCACCCCAGCCCACTGGACAGAGTCCAGCCCCTCTCCAAGAGAGAGTCACCACTAGCTCAGGCTCCTTCCCAAACAGAAAGGTGAATATGTGTCCCAGTCGTCAGCCGGTAGGCAGGGATCAGTCCATATTTGGTAAAATATGTGTTTTTCGCAAGACTCCAAGCTGGGGTGAAGTTGTGGTTAGCCAAGCTTCTTATAAAGTAGAGGAAAATAGCCTTTCTAGGGCTCATAAATCCTTAACTTATATAAAGTGGACGATCAAAGTCTGTGTTCACAGAAAAGTGAAAGGACTTTGTTGGTTAGTTCTTTGGGATAGGGAGGAAATAATGTCCTGTTTCCAGAGTTTCCTTCTTGTTGAGGTTTAGACCACTTAGTGCTATTTTACTGTTCGTTCATCACACGAGCCCAGCAGGATCCAAATAAGCAATACCAAAACAAAGCTGTAAAGTTATCTTAATCTTGTTATAGTTTTAGGGTTTTTCTATCAGATTTATAATAACTGGAAGATAAAAGATACTAGCTCTTTATAATGACTGGCAGCAGCATTCACTTCCTGTTTCTATGCTGTACATAGACATTTGTATCTTCTTGCTCATCAGTAAATCTTCTATGAAACCACAGTGTTAGGTTTGGGTTTAGCTCTGTGAAAATGCTAAAGTTAGCATAGACTGCAAAATGTTTTGAGCTCGGCCTGGAGACGCGGTGCTCATCATTCCAGTCTCCTCGTGTCATTCTATTATCCTTGGACGCCAAGCTAACCAAGCTTCAATGAGCAGCGAGGATGAGCCGAGCGAGCACACTATCACCACCCACTTTTCAGTTATTTTTATAGTATAGTTAGGTTGGCTAGCAGCTAAAAAAACTGTGAATCGATTGGCCAGTGCTGCAGTTAGCAATTTAACTTTTCTCAGCCTTTCAGCGTCAGCAATGCGAATCAGCATATTCAGTTCAAATCTTAAAGTCAATAAGAGGCAAGAACGTTAAAGCCTGAAACTCGAGTGACTCCTGCAGCTGGAGGGTGCACTGACATCTGCACCAACCAAATAATCCACATTTCTACAAATCCTTCTGCAGCTAGCACCATCATTTCTACATGACTGATGGGCAGACATAGAATTTAATATCATAGAGAGAAACGCTGTCATGTTCTACATTCAGTGGATATGCTCACATGCACATGCTATTGTACTGTATGTATGTTGTGTGCATGTTTGCTGGGTGGTATGTTTCATGCTCTGTTTCTTACAGCATTGCCAAAACAAACAAACAAACAACAGCAACACATTTGTTATATCTTAATTAAACTGATTTTTATGAGAATAAGTTGCTATTCTTGACACGACATCGTCACTGTAAAGAGGACCAACTTGAATATAAATGTGCTGTATTCTTAAAGTTGCCACTTGTTCAGTCTTTGTAAAGCTGTGATTGTTGGTAAGCTGGTGTTTTTGTTGTGTCCTGTTTGGATTCTGGATGCTCACATTAAACATAATGAGGTCATAGTATGTAGAGAAGGTAAGACAAAAGCTCAGGCTTCAGAATCACAACAGCAACACTGAGAATAATCAGCATCATTTGTATTATTTTCATGTGTTATTTCCTGTTGTGTCACATTAGTTAATGCTAAGTGCCAGTTCATGTGTGTTTTATTACCAAATCATTCCCATAACTTGCCTCTGAGACTAAATGTGAGCTCCATGTGAAGAGATTACTGTGACTGTAACAACACTAATGAAAACAAGCTCTGGTCTGGACTGTAGGACTGTCTCTGTGTGCAAAGCAGGTCGATGTTGGGTCTGAGTGCATCAGAATGAACAGACACTGAATTTGTAAAGAAGTGGAACATTGGCAGTTTGCTGATAATGATGTTCTGCAGTGGTGTAACTAAATAAAGCTTTGATATCACGCTGCTTCCTTTTATTGTACTGTTGATTCTGCATCTATAGGACACAGCTGTTTCTGCCCACTTTGATTGATTGATTGGTTGATTGATTGGTAATTTATTTCAACATGTGAACAATATACAGGTACATTTTTCAGAAACACAATGTGTAACAACATATTCAACAGGATGACCTTACCAGGGGTTCAGATACCACAGCAGAGCTCCAGTAACACTGAGAGGAATCTTGGAGTACCTTCGACTCCATTAAACCAATCTCAAGGAAAACCTTCATCTGCATGGTTTTCCAAAAAAGGACACGTCTGTTATCCATCCTCATGCTCTTGATCTTGTGCACCTCACAGTAACCTGGTGTCCTTTGCTGCGAGGCTCTTTAAAACTGAACAGCGTTACTATGACTGCAAAAGAAAACACGTAAATATATATATATGCATGCATCATTGTGTTGTTTAGCAATAACATAATGTATACCATTCTATAAAATGAGCAAACTAGTGTTACCACAACAGCAGCTGGCGACATGTGGGACTGAAGATTGCTGCACAAATCTTTTAAACACTTGATTTTCTTTCTTATTGGTTAAATAATGAAGTGAGTGTGTTTTGTTATAGTTATTACTGTCTGACAAAATGAGGCGGTCCAGTTGTTGTGGTGTGGAGAGGAAAGGGAACAGAAGAGCGTTTACAAGAGTGTTTCAGCCTGTTAACGGCTTATTGAGCGACAATAATAAGGCCTAGTTCGAACATCTAATATCCTGATCACTTGTGTGTGTGTGTGTGTGTGTGTGTGTGTGTGTGCTCCTGTCTAGCTATCTTTGTGAGGCCCGAAATCTGCATTCTACTATACTTGTGAGAACCAACAGTCACTTGTTAGGACACACACTCACCGGTCCTCACAAGTTTGAAGCCTTTTTGAGGCTCAAAATGTGTCAGGGTTACAATTAGGTTATGGTCAGGTTTAAGGTAAGGGTCAGGCATTCATTTTAAGGGGGTTAGGGAAAGCATTATGTCAATGAAGGTCCTCAGTAAGATAGCTGAACGGGCTTGTGTGTGTCTGTGTGTGTGTGTGTGTGTGGGGGGGGGGGGTGGGGGGATGGAGTGGGAGCATGGGATGTTTACTGAGGATATTCTCCTGTTTGTGTGGAGTTACAGCATTAGGGAGCATGAAGAGGAAAAGGCAGCAGAGCAGTCAGCAGGAAAGTCAGACGGTTAGCGACCTGAATACACACACACACACACACACACACACACACACACGCACACACACACACACACACACACACACACACACACACACACACACACACACACACACACACACACACACACACAATGAAAGAAGGGAGTGAGGATGATGGCGATGGCTGGGTAATCATTTAAAACCATCTCACACTACGTCCTGCTTCCTTACTGTAGCTCCTCGCCCTCCGTCCTCCTCACTGCTGGTGCAACCTTGTAATCTCAGCTGAGTTTCCATGGTAATGCCATGAGGGAGAGCAGATAGACTGGGGGTGGGTACTCGATACAGAGGGAAAGAGAGCGATCTGGGCTTTATTACACACTTCTGTGCAGACGTGCAGTGTGTGTGTTTATGCAGTATTTATATAGTGGCTCCAACATGTTGCTTGTTATGTGTGTTTTTGCACAAAACACTGAAATATTCTGCAGACAAAACTTTGATTGGTTAGTCAGAAAGTCACCATGGCAACTATGCCAGAGAGCTCAGCATGAATGCAGCACACTGGAGCTCACACACACTAACGGATGCAAAATGGACGTGTGACCGACTCAGGGTTAGTCGACCAATCAGGATTTGTCCCCAGAAGGGAACTGCAGAGGCGTCTGTAGTGTCTGACAGTGAATCAACCATGAGGACCAAAGAACAACTCTTTGACCACATCGTGTGTTTTAAACCTGCACTCACAGACCTTTGGCGATGTGGAGACACGTGTTTTAAATGCAGCGGGACTGAAAACTCATTTAAAAGTCAAGATTTCACAGAATCTCATAAGGTTTGAGTCATTCTTCCATGATCACATCATATGCTGTGTACAACCATGGACATATCCTCGATCACAGTAGTTTTGCCAAGTGGCGCTAATGTGAGCATTAACACCCATACGCCTGCAACAGAAGGGTTTAACCCTGCACTGGTCAAGTGGTTATATGTTAGTTTACTATGACAAACTCTACATACGACCAGTCACTTTCAACGAACTAGAAAACCACACTGGTTACCAAACTATCGTCTTTCTTCATGCCGCCTCCTTCCAACATAGAGAGAGCGCTGCTGCCACCTGCAGGATGGGCGCACAGCAGCTCAGCTCATACATGAATAACATGCAGGATTTGCTTCAGCTGACTAGTATATCTCATAACTAGTTGGACCAATAGCTAGTTGGGCACATATGGGGTGGTTGGTTCTTATACAGAACTTTAGCACCTAAAGCACTTTACACGACTTGCTTTTGAATTATTTTGAAAGTCTTGTTCAGTGTGTTTAGTTTTGCTTCCCCTGTGGCATCATGTTCATTTGTGTCGGCTGTGTTCCACTTCCTGCAGAAGTCGCAGGTGCCAACAGACTCACTAAACTGATCACAAGGCCAGTAATGTTGTGGGGACGGAGCTGGACTCCCTTAGGGTGGTGTCTGAGGCGGATGCTGTCCAACATAAGGACGATGCTGGATTATACCTCCCACCCACTCCATGATGTGGTGGCCAGTCACAGGAGCACGCTCAGTGAGAGACTAAGATTACCCATAATGCACCACTGAACAACACAGGAAATCATTCAATGCACATATATAAGACTGCTTTCTTCCATTTGTGCAACATCTCTAAAGTTAGAAATATCCTGTCTCAGAGTGACGCTGAAAAACTAGTTCATGCATTTATTACTTCCAGGCTGGACGACTGTAATTCATTATTACCAGGAAGTCCTAAAACTCCCTGAAAAGCCTTCAGCTAATCCAAAATGCTGCAGCAAGAGTCCTGACAGGGACTAGAAAGAGAGAGCAGATTTCTCCTGTTTTGGCTTCCTGTTAAATCCAGAATTCAAAATCCTGCTCCTCACATACAAGGTCTTAAATAATCAGGCCCCATCTTATCTTAATGACCTTGTAGTACCATATCACCCTATTAGAGCACTTCGCTCCCGCTCTGCAGGCCTACTTGTTGTTCCTAGAGTATTTAAAAGTAGAATGGGAGGCAGAGCCTTCAGTTTTCAGGCCCCTCTTCTGTGGAACCAGCTTCCAGTTTGGATTCAGGAGACAGACACTATCTCTACTTTCAAGATTAGGCTTCAAACTTTCCTTTTTGATAAAGCATATAGTTAGGGCTGGACCAGGTGACCCTGAATCCTCCCTTAGTTATGCTGCAATAGACGTAGGCTGCCGGGGATTCCCATGATGCACTGGGTGTTTCTTCTTTTGTCATGATGTGTTAATGACCCTAACCTCTCTGCACTGAACCATACTTGTTTTTAATCTCTGGCCACGGGTCCTGTGGGGCTTGGCGGTGCTGCTGCTGTGGGCCCTGGTCTGAACGGGCCCGGGCCCCCTGACCTTGGTGGGTTCCAGAGGGCGAGGGTGCCTACTGTGATCAGCAGGGGAGCTGACCCAGGGAGGGGCTGCTTGCCCCTCCCTTATTTCCATCCCCAACTGCCTCCCTCTACTCGCTCCACCACACCCACCCACACATGCAGGGCCTTGGGGTGCAGGTGTGTCACCAGGGTACAGGGGAGACCCCCCCCCCCGTCCCCTTCTGGCCACCTGTGCCTCAATTTTATTCCACAACTTAGACATCCACATTACTCACACTCTCATAACACATACATATAGGGCCTTGGGGGTGGGCACGTTACACGGCGCCCACAGGACGGTCTGTGTATTCAACCTCACCTCTGTGGCCAGTGCCCACCTCTCAATTTTAAATGCATGTGGACATTGAGGTTCTCGGGAGGGGCCGTGCTGACACCTGCTGCTCTCTGGCAGCAGCACCTCCTGTGTTTTAAGTGCACTTTAGAACAACATGCAGCAACACCACATATGAGCGGGCAGAGGGAGGTATGGGGTGGTCACAAACCCCCGTTCTCTGTTCGCCATTGGGGCGGAGGGCGCGGAGGAGTTGGCCGTCCGGTCTGGGATGCTGGGCCTCCCTGCTACTGCGGGACCAGGGACGGTCTGCCTGTCTCCACCCCGGGGAAAGGGTAACATCTCCTGGTTCTGGGGGCGGATTCCCCCTCTGGGGGCGAGGGTACCTGGACCTGGGGTATAGAGGATGTTTGGGCAGTGTGAGTGTGTGTACAGTGTCTGTTTGTGTGTGTCTCCATGCTGGGTGAGTGCTGAGTATTTGTATATGTGTGCAGGGTGGGAATGCACGTTCGTGTCTGCGTGCGCCTGTTCGTCTGTGTCTATATGTATGGTCGGGTCTTAGACTCCACCTCTCTGGGAACATCTCAGCCCCCCCAGGTGTGGAGGCCTATCTCCACCCACCACACTCCCTGCTGTTGGCTGATACCCTCAGACGTCGGTGGGTTGGTGGTTTTCAGTGTCCAGGGCTGGGCGCTCAGGTATGTACCGACTCACTCCTGGTGGCTGCTTAGCAGGGTCTGGCATCTTTGGCTCGGTCGGGGCCCTTCTTACACATCTGGCTGCCGGCAGAGCCCCCTCTGGCTTCTGCTCCGTGGCTGATGGGTGACCCCTCGTCTGGGGCTCTCCTCAGCTCTTTCCAGGAGGGTGGCACGGATGCCCCTCCGGTGGTCCTCCTTGGGCTCTCGCACTCTGGGGCCTCTGGATGTCTGGGGCCTGGATCTCCTCCATGCCTGCTTCATGGCCTGGGGTACGGGGCTATGGCTCTCTACACCCTCTAACAGACCATTACATGGGGAACCCTTTTGAATACAGACCAATATGGCAAGGCTGTGATGATCCACTTGGTAAAGTAAATCCGTTGGGCATCTTTCTTTGCCTACAGACAGTAATTCAGATGGCTAAAGAACCAAACGGGGCTGGCAAAAAAAGTAAATAAATCTCTGTCTCTCTTCCACAGCATGTCTTTATCTTGTTTTCCTTCTCTCACCCCAACCGGGAGGGGCGGGGCCATCTGCTGTGATTGCAATCACAGCAGATGGCCCCGCCCCTCCCTGAGCCTGGTTCTGCCGGAGGTTTCTTCCTGTTAAAAGGGAGTTTTTCCTTCCCACTGTCACCAAAGTGCTGCTCATAGGGGGTCATATGATTGTTGGGTTTTTCTCTGTAGGTATTATTGTAGGGTCGACCTTACAATATAAAGCACCTTGAGGCGACTGATGTTGTGATTTGTGTAAATAACACTGCATTGAATTTCATTACAGATCACAATGTCATCTTCAAACATGATTGATCAGGCCAACGTATCACCACTGTGAACATATGTCATCTGGACCAACCACCTTTCCACTCTTCATAGATGTCATCACTTGTTCCTCTGCACTTTCATACCCACCATCTGTCCTCCATCCTCTTGTTCTTCATTCATCGGCTGCTAAGTATTCCTTACATCTTCTTAACATCCCCTCGTCATGTCTTAGTCAATTTCCACCCGTCCTTAATCGCCCTAATCTGCTAGAGCTTGATCTGCTTAGCCAACTGATACAAGTTATTTTCTCCTTCCTTCCACAGCCTTTCCCTTTGCTAGACTCCACCTTCTTCAGCTCCAACCAACCCTTTGATACTTTCCTATACTAAAACTAAAAACATTCCCATTCTTCTCACGAAATAAAAAATAATAAAAAAAAAAAAGTATTGTGCACCTCAGAGAGGTCTGATTGACATCTCCACTTTGAATCATTTTCACTGCTTCCAGCAGTGTTAATACCATTTCCTGTGCAGTCACTCTGCATTAGTAAATAAGATGAGATAAAATACGTCTTAAACCCATTTTTATTCTTTGGCTTTTGGCCTCAGCGAGACTTCGTTTGATTACAAAAAAACTAATTCATTTTGTACTTTTTGTTTTATATCTTATGTATTTGTATTATTTGGTTTTGATGTACAGCACTTTGCGTCAGCTGTGGTTGTTTTAAAGTGTGTTATATGATGATGATAATTACACAAATGTATTCAAAAATTCTTGTTCTTCTGTTTTTAAACTAAGTTCAACAACATGTTTCTGCAAAAAGAAGAAAAAAATTGAACATGGAGAGAAAAATCATTGAAATTCTGTAAAATAGCCAAAAAGCACAGAAGCACGGATTTGTTTCTGTGACAGGACAGTGGGACATAGAGCTGTAATCACACAGTGACCCACTGTGGCTGTTTCACACACAGCCGTCTGACAGCGCTGTGCAGCTCGACGTCACATGTTGGAGGATTCTCTATACCATCACAGCATCGATTACTAAATAAGTCTTGTGTTGTGACGAGGCTTCACACAGGTAAACAACAGGTAAACAACAACAACTAAATAAACAGGCACTGCTGTGTTGTCCCAAATCGTTTATTGTAGCTCCCAGAACAGAAAAACTTCCCACTTCATGATCATTTAGTCAGCACAGTGTCACACCTGCACACTCAACCATAATCTGAGGGCTGTGGCTCAAAGACAGCATGTCATGGAAGAGGGTGGCCACGCCCCCTCCACTCCTCTGTCATCATTGATACTTTGTTGCATAGTGTTCATCAGAAGCTGCCTGTGCGCCACAACCCTCTGAGACGTGAACGTGACCTGTGACCAGGGCCGAGTACTGAAAAACAGTGTTTCTCTGTTTGTGCTTCACAGGACAAAGTCAGCAAACAGCTTATGGCTTAGTACAAAGCACCGCAAGCATCATAAGAATTCTTCTCATCTCTCCAAATTCTTTTTAAAAAATCTATTAAAAAATCTAAAAGTTGTCTCTCAGTAAAGATTCTACTTTTCAATGTTACAAAGGTTCAGTTCACATTGAGTTTCAGCAAACGGAAACACCAGCTAGTGTTACAGGAGAAAGAGCTGTCGCACCCCTAACAAACAGTTACAGTAAGTGAGGACCACACGTAGTGTTTACTGATTCCTACAGCGTTTTCACATCATCATCCTCGAGTGAAGCAAGGTGACTTATGTTTACAGAACAAACAGAAACGATGTTTGAGTCTACATCTGGCCTTCAAAATAAGATTTGACATTATTGTGTGTGACAGGGTGGCGTTAAGCCTCTACGGAGAGGCTGGATTTCCACAGGAATGAGCCACTGTTATAAACGTGGAGGGGCGCAGCGTCCGTGCTGCCCTCACAGTTCAGCTGTGCGAACAGAAGATCCAGCTGGGAGTCGACAGAATACAGTTTGATGTAGTGAGATAACAAAAAGAGTCAAACACAGTCTGCAAAACTAAACTGCAGCTCACACAACAAGAAGGAGAAGCAAAGATCTGTCAGCACATAACATTACTCACAAACACAGTTCATGTGTTAGCATATGGCTCATCCTGGAGTCGACACTGAGTGGTAAATTCACCTGATGCTAAGGAGGAGGAGGGGGAGGAAGGAGGTGGGTGACGCGCGTCACACCTTTGCATAGAGTCCTCTCTACACCGAGCAGCAGCTTCGGCTCGGGGATTTGATTTGGTTGCTCCAACACTTTAAAGTGTGAAGCTTCTTAACGTGCAGCTCCAGCTCTTTGCTGAGAGGTACAAGACTGCGAGTGCAGCACACACTCGTACGTCACAGGGAGTGGACATCTGCCCAAACACTCAACTAAAACACCCTGAAGGAAACAGGAAAACAAAGAATGAGCCAAAACCTGAAAGAAACAACAAAGGTAAAGGAAGCATATTAGTGAACATCATCACACACTGACACTAAAAGGGAAATTTAAAGGGAGGGGTGAAAATGGGGGGAGAGGGGCGATTGTTGCCGTGACAACTCAATCATTTCTCTGGAGAGGGGCATCATCATCTGAGCTCAGATGGTGCTGATGCAGTGTCAGTGGTCCCTGCTCCATCACAGCGACGACTGCCGTGGCCTACGTTTCTGTGGACGCAAGAGCAGAGAGACGATTGGTCAGTGTTCACAGGTGACCTGTCCTCCACCAAAGTACGCCGTGAACCACCCCCCCTTCATCTCTGTTACACATCGTCTGCTCCCAGCTGTTGGTGGCTAATCTAAGCTTTACTTCCACTTTCCCACGCCGTCAGGCTGATTGTGACGTCACCGGTCTAGGCCCTCTGGCCTTCTTCACGTACTTTACATCTCACTGTGCATCTGTCATTGTTCCTTGCAGACATCTTTGTGCACCCCCCCTCCTTCCCATCGCTGCATCTTCATCTCCACCCAGCGCCTGGACTCGGGGTCCCACCCTAATCCTCATCACGTTCTGCTGTGATGGTTCGCTAAGTCTGACCGCCTCACCTCAAACTGACCTATGCACATCAATAAATCGTGTTTCATTCCTGCTAATGATCTTTATTGCAACCCTGTGGGTGACAGAGGGGCTGAATCAGGTGACCATGAAGCCCCCACATTTGCATGTAGTTCCTCAGGTAGGTGATGTCAAAGAAACAGACTGGACCAGCCTCTTGCTCTGCTCTGTGGTGCAGTCTGATGCTCCACAGCTGCAGATTAACATCCTTCAACCAGCTACAGCACGTGGAGCTGTTTAAACAGCTGACTAGGACTACCTCCTGACTCATCACTGCACTGCTGCACGAAGATAAAGTCAGCAGCTGCCGGTCGTCTGATTAAAAGAGCACACAGCAGCTGTGTGACCTTTCACCTAGCTGTGCTAAGACTGATTTCCCTGTTCAAACTACGACTGCAGGGAGTCGGGCAGAGATGCATTTTATACGTTAAATTTAGGGAGTCTGATTCTTCAAATCTTCTAATGGGACGTGAAGCCATGAAACTGGTTACCTGTAGGCTCGTCTTTCCACAGATCCTCCATCTCAGGAGCCCTCGCTGCTGCAAAAACAGAAACACATGCTGAAGTAGAGCGAGAACAACAGTCACAGCCCTCTGAAGGCACAGCGAAGTTCAGCTTTCAGGAATAAAACGTGTCACTCACCACCACCATGTGCTGCTTCTTCTTCTGCCGCTGTAAAAACATTTAAACAACATTATTCTCCTGAAAGTCAGTCTGCCTCAGCACGGTGTTGGTGCTGGCAGTAACTTGTATAGATCACAGGAGTGAGAGGATGATAAGCTGATCAGTGCTGTTGGTCAGCTAGCACACGTGGCTCTCATGAGCTTCCTGGACTTTGATCTGTCCTGATCAGCTATCAGTGCTGATGGAGACATGAGACAGGCTCATGAGTGGAAATGGATTTGTTACAGTGACCTCCATGACCACTCAACAGTTCCTCTGAGGTTAAACTACACCCCACAGACAGTGTCAGCACCCACACATGAGCCATGCTGCTGATGCGGCATTACCTTGGCCTCCAGTAACACTGTGAGGAACCTTGGAGTCATTTTGGACCAGGACATGTCCTTCAACGCACAAAAACAAATATGCTTTCCTGTGTTGGAAACTTTAACTGATACGTGTCAGTGTGTACCGTCTCCTTTTCTCAGGAGCTTCAGTCTTACCTGGTTCTGTTTCCTCCTCAGTTATTTCTTCCTCTGGTGTCTCTTCCTCTACTTCAGCTTGCTCCTCAACAGCGTCTGTTAAAGGAGCCTCTTGCTCCTCTACAGGAGCTTCCTCAGCAGCTTCTTCTGCATGTGCTGCCTCCATTTCTTCTGCCTCAGATTCTTCTGCAGCTTCTTCCTCCTCAGCAGGTTCCTCTGATGGAGCAGCCTCCTCCTCCTCCTCTTCTACTGCTGCCGTCTCCTCGTAAGCTTCTTCCAAGCGAGCAGCCTCCTCTTCAGTTCCCTGTGCAGGAGCAGCCTCCTCTTCTTCAGGTGGCTCCACAACAGCTTCCTCTGTAAGAGCTGTCTCCTCAGCCACCTCCTCGTCTGTGTCCTCCACTGAATCAGCGAGAGACTCTTCCACCTCTGCTGCAGCTTCATCCTCGGTCTCCTCTGTGGCCTCCTCCACATCCTCCTCCACAGCCTCCTCTACAGCCTCCTCCGTGGCCTCCTCCACAGCCTCCTCCGTGGCCTCCTCCACAGCCTCCTCTGTAGCCTCCTCCACAGCCTCCTCTGTAGCCTCCTCCGCGGTTTCCTCTGTAGCCTCCTCCACAGCCTCCTCTGTGGCCTCCTCCACAGCCTCCTCTGTGGCCTCCTCCACAGCCTCCTCTGTGGCCTCCTCCACAGCCTCCTCTGTGGCCTCTGTTTCTGTTTCCTCCTCCTCCTCTGCAGGCTGGTCTCCCATCATCTCCTCTGCAGCTGGCTCTTCTTCAGCAACCTGAATCAGCACATTAAACCATATTCAGACGTTATAGTTTTGCTGCATCTTACAGGCTGCACCAACTATAGGGATTCCTGTCACTACAGCGTTACCGGCTCTTTAACCTGAGCCGTGTCTTTATAGTTCAGGCTAACGTGGACCTTCCCTGCACATGGACCAATCAGGCTGTCAGCATGACTCTGGACCACACTTCTGTTTATGCAGGGAAAGTGTCACATGAGCCAGTGAACAAACGAAGAACATGGCGTTCCCATGGCAGGATGAACTGAGCAGAACATAGAGGACACTGGGATTGTTGTGTTTGTGAGGAACATGTGTTACTGTGTGCTGTATGTGTGAGGATGCTTCTGTCAGACTGATTGGGGGACACAGATCATCAGAGACACACAGAGTTTGTTCTGCATGATGTGGCTGTTTCAGTTTCCTTCAAAGCTCAGGCCGGCCCTACTGCAGCCCACCCAGCAGCTTTGGGAAACACACTAATTTTGGACTTTTTACTACATGTTCATAACTTTTAGAACTTTTTCAGTTCTGGGTCCATCCATACGCCAACGCAATGAAGTGAAAGGTAAACAGCTACATGACAGACGTTCCTGTTTTCTACCACAGAAACATGGATTTGTTTATGTCCATGTTCTGTGGATTAAAGAAACTAATTCTAATCTAAAAGTGTCAAATAAAGTCAAATAAAAGTGAATAAATGAACCTTTTCACCAAAGTGCAGCTCAGAGTTTCACAAGTGAAAGAGTCTCTGCTCCGTCTACTCCTCGACACACTGACATGGCAGCACACTAATAGCAAACACACATCACCTCCTCTTCCTCGACAGCAGCATCCTCCTCTTCTGCAGCAGGCTCCTCCTCCAGCACCTCTGGCTCCTCCTCAATCACCTGAACAACAACAGGTAGACCACCAAAGTGTCATCAGCAGGAAGGAAGCGCAACAGAAATAAGAGTGAAAGGTTTGTCAGTATAACCTCATCGGCCTCAGGAGGAGCCACAGGAGCTGATTCTGATGCAGCTTCAGGCTCTGAGGAAACACAAAGTTCACACTGTCAGACTCTCTAAGCACTTCCTGTGACTGATGTGTCTTTACACACTGAGTATATCTCACTGACAGCTGACTCTGCTGTCCACACATACCTGGTGGTGAGGGTGCAGCTGTGTCTTCTGCCACAGCAGCTTCAATCACATCTTCCACAGGAACAGGGTCAGGCTCCACAGCAGCTGAGGAAGCAAACACACGTGCAGATCACAGCCTTCATCTTCATGTGTAACCAAGGACCCTGTGGAAGTGTCCTTAGTGTTTCAGTCCTCGTCCGTCACCTTCAGGGTTGTGTTACCGCCAACACAGACACTTATTTAACGCTCTGGTACGTCCGATGAGCCCGACACAGCGAGGTCCTGAGCCCGATGCAGCGAGGTCCTGAGCCCGCCACAGCGAGTCGAGAGCCCCACGCAGCGAGGTCCCGAGCCCCACGCAGCGAGGTCCCGAACCCCACGCAGCGAGTCCTGAGCCCGACGCAGCGAGTCCTGAGCCCGACGCAGCGAGGTCCTGAGCCCGCCACAGCGAGTCGTGAGCCCCACGCAATGAGGTCCTGAGCCCGCCACAGCGAGGTCCTGAGCCCGCCACAGCGAGTCGTGAGCCCCACGCAGCGAGTCCTGAGCCCGCCACAGCGAGTCCTGAGCCCGACGCAGCGAGGTCCCGAGCCCCACGCAGCGAGGTCCCGAGCCCCACGCAGCGAGGTCCTGAGACAGCCACAGCGAGTCCTGAGCCCGACGCAGCGAGTCCTGAGCCCGACGCAGCGAGGTCCTGAGACAGCCGCAGCGAGGTCCCGAGCCCCACGCAGCGAGGTCCCGAGCCCCACGCAGCGAGGTCCCGAACCCCACGCAGCGAGTCCTGAGCCCGACGCAGCGAGTCCTGAGCCCGACGCAGCGAGTCCTGAGCCCGACGCAGCGAGGTCCCGAGCCCGACGCAGCGAGGTCCCGAGCCCCACGCAGCGAGGTCCCGAGCCCCACGCAGCGAGGTCCTGAGACAGCCACAGCGAGTCCTGAGCCCGACGCAGCGAGTCCTGAGCCCGACGCAGCGAGGTCCTGAGACAGCCACAGCGAGGTCCTGAGCCCACCACAGCGAGTCGTGAGCCCCATGCAGCGAGGTCCCGAGCCCCGCGGAGCAAGGTCCCGTGCCCCACGCAGCGAGGTCGTGAGCTCGACGCAGCGAGTCCTGAGCCCCACGCAGCGAGTCCTGAGCCCGACGCAGTGAGGTCCTGAGAAAGCCACAGCGAGTCCTGAGCCCCACGCAGCGAGTCCTGAGCCCGACGCAACGAGGTCCTGAGACAGCCACAGCGAGGTCCCGAGCCCCACGCAGCGAGGTCGTGAGCCCGCCACAGCGAGTCCTGAGCATAACACAGCGAGGTCCTGAGACAGCCACAGCGAGGTCGTGAGCCCGCCACAGCGAGTCGTGAGCCACACGCAGCGAGGTCCCGAGCCCCACGCAGCGAGGTCGTGAGCCCGACGCAGCGAGGTCCTGAGACAGCCACAGCGAGGAACCGAGCCCCACGCAGCGAGGTCCCGAGCCCCACGCAGCGAGGTCTCGAGCCCCACTCAGCGAAGTCCCGAACCCCACGCAGCGAAGTTCCGAGCCCGCACCGAGGTCCCGAGCCCCACGCAGCGAGTCCTGAGCCCAACGCAGCGAGGTCCTGAGACAGCCACAACGAGGTCCTGAGCCCCACGCAGCGAGGTCCCGAGCCCCACGCAACGAGGTCGTGAGCCCGACGCAGCGAGTCCTCGAGCCCGACGCAGCGAGGTCCTGAGACAGCCACAGCGAGGTCCCGAGCCCCACGCAGCAAGGTCCCGAGCCCCACGCAGCGAAGTCCCGAGCCCAACGCAGCGAGTCCTGAACCCCACGCAGCAAGTCCTGAGCCCGACGCAGCGAGGTCCTGAGACAGCCACAGCGAGGTCCTGAGACAGCCACAGCGAGGTCCCGAGACAGCCACAGCGAGGTCCCGAGACAGCCACAGCGAGGTCCCGAGCCTCACGCAGCGAGTCCTGAGACAGCCACAGCGAGGTCCCGAGCCCGCCACAGCGAGTCGTGAGCCCGACGCAGCGAGGTCCCGAGCCCCACGCAGCGAGTCCTGAGCCCGACACAGCAAGGTCCTGAGACAGCCACAGCGAGGTCCCGAGCCCCACGCAGCGAGTTCCTGAGCCCCACGCAGCGAGGTCCTGAGACAGCCACAGCGAGGTCCCGAGCCCGATGCAGCGAGGTCCCGAGCCCGCAGCGAGGTCCCAAGCCCGCAGCGAGGCCCTGAGCCCGACGCAGCGAGGTCCCGAGCCTGCAGCGAGGTTATTGATGCAGCTCTCAGTCAGAACGAGGATCGACTTCACTCCTTATCACGTGCCTTGGTTCAGTAACAGGAGCGCAGGCAAACGGTCTCACTCCCAAAGCGTATCATTTTACGCTCGGTGACAAATCATCGCTATATTACGCTTCCAGGCATCAACACGTCCCAATGTTACGAGATCGTAAAAATGAGGAAACATGAGAACCGTTTGGAATGAATCTACACATGTACGTTTTACTTAAATTATGGTTAGGGAAGGTTAGGGCTGGAATACATGGCTGGGACGTGTATGCTGCTGGATCTCATCCATAACTCGGTGCGTAGCATAAGAACGCAGAAGGTCACCTTAAGCGTTCCTCAGGAATGCCGCGGGACGTGACAAATCGTTGGGATGTCACGCCTCTGGAGTGAAGACGGACTGTCGCTCTTTTGAATGAAAAGCAAACTGAGATTGTGGTGTTTGATAGTCATGTCCCTCAGGACCAACTAGCCGCTCTATTTGGCCCTTGCCAGCTTCCTGACAATGGGAGCAATCTCCGTGTTTTCCTGGACAGTTCATTTAAGCTGGATAACAAGTGTCCTCAGTAATCTTTTACCAGCTGTGCCAAATCTCTGAAAAACCTATCCATGCTTTTGTGACTTCCACATTAGACTACTGCATTTCCCTTCACTCTGGTCTCCAATCCGTCCACCTTCATAGACTTCAGCTTGTTGCTGCGGCTAGTCTCCTAACTGGAAAATTTGCTTCCATTACTCCGGTTCTTG